>NW_012130068.1:3757435-3790680 GCF_000143395.1 Atta cephalotes | reverse complement strand
GTAGTAGTATATTATTAGTAAGTAGGACGTAGACGATTATTTTTTACTTTACTTACTACTATAACGTAAAAATAAACTAACATATACTAATAATAACTAATATATATATATATATATATATATATATATATATATATATAGAGAGAGAGAGCACGTGCGGATAATCGCGCGTTCGATGCACATTTATACGATAATTTGAACTGATACATTTCTTCCTTACTTAATGCAAACGTGCGCATCAGCAGATGCGACTCATAATCTTATCTAAACTGAGATAGCATTTATTAAATACCATGAGATCGCGTAAAAAAATTCAATATTATGATCCATAAATTATCGCATTATATAATATTATATCCGATAATAACATAGATCGCAAGAGCCCGATCTCTTTTGAAATATAGATCGCGATAAACTTGTTTATTAGTAGCCATAAAATAAATTGCAAAATGAGTTTCGTGTTAATGTGTGCAACGCATAGCACATTGCGTCAGCAATTCTCGAGCGTAAAATGCGATTCGAGTGTCATTACTGAAATACATTGCAATTCATAGCAACAAAGGATTATTATTATAATAACCGACATCAATAATAATTTAGATTATTAATTAAAATTTGTTATACATCATTGAAAACTACACTACTTTACTTTATAACCATTTTTTAAAACACAAAAATATATTCATTATTTGAGAATGTTCCAATTTCATTAAACAGCATTAACCTATACAATTGCTAATTACAATACTGTTTAGAACCGCGCGAATAATTTGATCATTGGCGCCACCTGTCAATCGATTAAAACAACCGATATATTCTTTCCTCTAATCCTACATTGATAAAATAAAAAAATTTAATTTCTTGCAAAATAAAATTAAGTGAGAAATTAAAAATAACAATATTCTTGTATTAATATTCGCAATTCTAATAAATATACTTTAAAAATTATAGAAAATAAAAAATAAAAAATTAGATAATTTACATATTAATTATAATTTTCTTATAATTCTTTTTTATAAATATAAATAAAAGTTTTTCAAAAATAAAAATAACTTATAAAAATTTTTTTCATCTCTGTAAGATTATACGTGCATCAACTCGATCGGCAATGTAGTTTTCTTCATAGAAATCAAAAAGTGCAAAAAATGCATTTCAGCAACCGATACTTACAAATAATTAAAATAAATTAAAGGTCACTGAGAGCAACTGAGTATTATCGATTTAATACCCGGTATACGTGCGCTAATCGTCTGCATCAGTCGACTCATTACCGACTATTGCCAATCAGCTGGAGAAATCATTGACGTTACGAGCGTTAACGCGGTGGCCCAGATTTCGCAGCAACATCAACCAATTTTTCACGTCCCACTTTTTGTCGTGACTGATCGCGAGTACAATAAACTAACCGTGCCGATCTCTAATGAAAAAAAAAATAAATACAGGAAAACCACATTTTAATAAGAATTACCGCAGATTTATTATCTGTATCAACAATTATTACATTCATCGAAATCCCATTTATCGATTTTAATCAAGAAAAGTGTTTATGACATTGTAGCAAATTAAAATAGATAGCATAGTTAAAAATAAAATATTTCTAAATAAATTACATTATAATAATAATAATAATCATAAAATTATATTATAAACGTGATCTTTACGTTTATCTTTACAAATAAGAGTGATTGTATTCTGAATAGTTTTTACCATCGCTTTACTATCTAATAAGATGTTCACTCTTATTTATCTTAAAGTACATGCTACTTTAGGCGAATGTGATATCTAATTGAAAATCATATTTTCGCACAAGATAACCGTAATGTTGAATCAATGACGAATTAAGTGATTTAATGCATCAAAACCGTATCGAAATTCCCATTAAAACCATACAAATATTAATTATAATATAAATATTAATTATAATAATACTATCGCAGTTCGAATCTTCGTCTCCTTTCAAAAATATAATCGGATACAAAAAAACAAGTTATGTCTCGATTAACATTATCAAACGCTCATTAGATCGGCCATAAACACAAGCTGGCATACTAATCTACAAAAGCAATTGATGACATGCAAAGATACTTACCTCCGAGACAGGGACGAAGGCACTAGGTCCATCAAAGGCGGGCACCGGTACTGGAAGTCCTCTCTCCTGCAAAAAAAACAAATTTTTAATTTTATTATTCGTGCGCCTAATTTCGAATAAATTTTCAATTCGAACAAATTTTCTTGACTGCGTTCAGTTATTCACGAATATTAAAAATCTAATAATTCATGTTACGTATACTATAGATTTTTATAATACTGACAGTATATATTAGAACAATACTAATCATCTGTATGCCTAATTTCACTCGGAAAAGATACAAAAACGAAGCACTCTATCAACAGCCCGGCTAGCTCAGTCGGTAGAGCATGAGACTCTTAATCTCAGGGTCGTGGGTTCGAGCCCCACGTTGGGCGTATCTTTTGTATAACTTTACCTATAGACCGCGAAAAATTTTTAATTTTTATAAAATTTTTTTTTTAAATCATTGCGACAACTAATGAAATTAAAATATTTTCTGCAATAAAAATAATATTAGAATAAATATAGCAATTCGGCGAACAATTTAACACGATGAGAACATTTTTCACGATGAGAAAAAATATTTATTTTTATCGTCTCCATTTCCGACTGTAATTAATTAAAATATCTCTCTTTAAAAACAGCTATATTTACGTAAAAAAAAATTGTATTTAAATTAAAAATGAAAGACTGAGAGAATCAACAATGAATGGAATCAAATAATTGCTTTAATTTAATTGCGTTATAACTGGTAATGCTTTATATCTTCATTTAAAAAATATTTTATTAGTTAGAATGATTAATATTTGATACGAGATATGAATTTCCCGAGTGTTCGTTCATTAATAAAATTATTATATTACGACTGAAATTCGATATTTGCAAATAATATATTTTATCTTCTACGTTAGTAAAAAATAAAAGTTAGGAGAATATTTTTGTCTACTGATATTCGACTGTATGTAAAGAGGTAGAATAATTAAAGATAAAGATAAATTTCACAAATTATACGCGATTATCGATGTCGCGATACGAAGCACTGTGTTTTATGTATAAAACTTCTTTTCTTTTCCTGACTTCCTGCCGGCTTCGTGCCTGAAAATTGTTCTACACTATGTATAAAGCTTTACACACAAGTCGTATCGATCAGCCTCGAGTGTGACAATATCAGTGAACAGAGCAGCGGATACTATTCGTGTCTACGTGTGTAATCTACATTTTTTATCTTGCTATTAACAGATGAAATATCCCTTAAATTGACACGTCATCCTTATCCCATATCCATCTGTTTCGCACTTTTAATTCAACATAATTTATTTAAGACAATATTTAAGATCATTTGTTAAATGGATAAATTTAGCTGACTCTTATGTATTTTTTTATACTGATTCTGAAAATGAGGTTAGAATTATTCTAGATAGTCTAATTTTTTGTAACCGACATATTTTATTTGTTTAAAAACTTAATAGCTAAAACTAATAATAGCTCGTCATACAGAATCTTTTTCTTAATTAAATTAAACAAACAAAAATTAAGCAATTAAGAAAAATAATAATCCTATTTTCAATCAAAGTAGATCTGATTTTTAGTGCGAAATTTAAACCCTAAGATCTGCTTTGACTAAAAATAAGATTATTTCTCAATTAATTAATTTCTTTTTGTTAGAAGCCGTTTAACGAATAGAAAATCATATTAAATTCAGTAGCTATTCCCTTTGAATAATTTATTTATGTCTAAGAAAATATGAGTAAAAGAATTTTTAAATGCATATTACTGTAAAAAATTCTGCAGTTATAATTTGACAAACTTTCAACCCAATCAACCTAACCCAAAAAAATATTATAAAAAACATTCTACCAGATTAACATAAAAAAAGTAAAATTTTGTCTAGTATTATACTAGTATTATAAAAAAATAAATAGAATTACAAATGCACCTTAATAATAAACATTCACATACAAATTGAAACTTTATAGTGCAGGAAATATATTCATATCTTTTTTTCAAACTTTCACAATTCACATACTAATCAGAGTGACCCATATATAACATACTATTTTTAAAATTAATATTTAAAAAAACAACAAAGAAATATGGTATGTTTCTTTGATCTGGAAAATTCAAAGATAGATTATTTTTACGATCTACTTTCATCTTACTACCAGAAACGAATGAGGCCCGAATATATTACTTTGCGCGCGATGTTCTTGCGAAAGTTCGAGAAAACAAATGACACTAAAATAATCCAAAGTTGTTGGCCAGAAACATTTTTTTAAATGTCCTTTATTTTATACGATCGTCTCGATTTAAAATATTTATGATATGAGATCGTTTGCTTGCTTTATACAGGAACTTGCAACGCATAAAATTATATCGCCAATATTGTTAGATATTTTCTTGAATGACTGCATTGTTGCATAAATTAGATCAATTCTCGTGGTAATTCTTTCCGCGGAAAAAGATTAACTGCCACCATAATAAGATTAATGACCGGCATAGAACTTGAAGGTTCAGAAAGAGCAACTCTGCGATAGGCTAAAGTTGCTTTAACCGCGAACTGCCTAGGTACGAGATATTTTTAGGCCGCAGTTCAAACGCCTCCCCAAATAACCAGTCAAAACAAGTCCATTAATATATAGTCAACGGTTACTCTGGTTTATCTTTTATGCATAAGCACATCCTTCGTCAGATTATTCCCACGTATTCATTTTCGAACTTATTTCAAGCTAAGATAATAATTTCATAAGGTAATCATTTTTTGTCCAGTCATCAACTACTGTCCACCTCTAGTCTTATTATAGTTAAATTTTCAAGATATCTCGAAACTAATTGCACTAAGGTGAGATCAAAGTACATATTTAAGTACAATTTTTTCTCCAAAGAAGTGAAATTTTATTCCAAAGGTCAAACAATGGTTACTTTCAATTGCAAGCCCAAATAGCTACTCTCTAACGCGAAACACAATAGTTTATTTATTAAAGGAACCATAAAGTAGCGGCACATTAAAAGTGGAGATACAGAGTCACAGCAGCATAAGAATCGCACTCGGCAGTTACTCTTCACGAAGGACTCGGATAAATTACCGCAAAGCTGGAGAGATAAAGCTTGAAATATTCTGGACAATTTCAATTCCGCTGCAGAATGTATACAGGGTATCTCAGAATTATTGCATTTGCTCCGCCTGAGCTAGAAATACCAAAATTTCGAGCTAAAGAAAATGGCGATTGCTACAAAATTACATGAATAAGTCCTGCTTTTATTTTCAATTTCAACAAAAATTAAAATTAATTAAGAACAAGATTCAAATTTTTTTAAACTAAAATGGTTATAATTTTAAAGGAAGTTAAAATACGAATCATATAATATATCGTAACTTTTTTATTTTAAATTAAATTCTTAATTTTAACAAAAAATAAAATTAATTATAAATAAGACTCGAACTGTCCTGAAATTAGAAAAGCTGTAATTTTGTTAAGGTTCAAACAAAAATAGAATCATACAATTCTATCCCTTAACTTTAAATTAATTAATAAATAATAATCAAAGTCTTATAATAATCAATTTTTATTTGCCATAAAAACTGACAATAACTTTACGTTTTTTTTTTCACAAAAATAGAGAGCTCGTCCAGCAGAGACAGGTGTGACATTTTTTAAATATCCTGCATATACAGTATCCTTATCTTGGTCGACTATAACGTTTTCAACTTTGCTTCATGTTGTCTAATAAACTTGAAACACGTGGATACTCAGCGAGAAACGACGAGTTCGGAATATAAACTTCAATAGAATCGTTACGAAAGAATTTCAGCCGAGTGCACGCAAGAGTGTAAACTTCACAACTATGCTAACGTCTGTCCTCCCAAGATTTCACGAGCGAAATTTTGAACGACGACACATCTAGGCTATCCGTTATCTTTCGCATCGGTCGTTTCGCAAAGATTTTTTTCTCTTCCGGAATGTCGGAATGTCTCTGTGTGCTCTGACTCACGGCACACAGTGCGATATTTAATTCCCGTCGGAGACTACACACATAGATAATCACGGACAATAATGATAAGCCGTCTTTTGCAGCTTGCTTTACTGCACCTCTTAAAATCTAAAAGATTCAACACATAAGACAAGAATAATATTTGTGTTTCATGAAAGCAAATTGAATTAACTGAAAACTAATATTAATTTCAAAATTTAAATAAAGAAAATTAATAGATTCTAAAAGAAAATTAATAGATTCTAAAAAATTTTTTTTAATAAACTTCTATTAAAAATATGACTAGACCTAAAACAACAAATAAAAAAATAATTATTTCAAAATATAATACCGTAGTATAAAATAGCTTTAACCTCGAAATCTAATTTAAGATAGTTGCCAATTAATGTTAACGCAGATTTATTTAAACACGAAAGACGTTATTTGGCGCATTAGCCAAATCCAATATTCTGAAATAAATCCGAAATAATTTTCATTTACCTTAACCATCTGGAGGATCTCCGCACACTTGATTCTAACGTTCTGAAAGGGACAATTAACGCTGAGCCTCAGTATCACCGGCAGATGCAATGTCACCAGGCTGAGATACTTGTTAGCTTGTGCTTGTCTGGGTCCGTCCAAAGCGTTACCAAGATTCAGCATCCTGCCGACGTCGCCGGGTGTCACTTCAGGGCTCTCGAGCACCCGGCCACTCTTCGAAGACACGTCTTCGTCCTGCGAGAGCGGCCTTTTGATCTGACCGGCACTAAACTTCCTCTCATCGTTCTTGCGCAAATAGTCTTGCTGCGTCCGGCGAGAATCCTCCGGTATGTCATCATAGACCGCTGTCTCGCGGTTCTCCAAGTTCATATCCTGATGATAGAAAGGTGGTAGATCGTTCTCGTTTTCAAAACCGTCGAGAGTATTAAAGACAACCCCGTCGCTGCGCGCCGCCTCGCTGTCATTGAAAGAGACGTCGTCGTCGGTGCCGGCGTCGTAGTATCGGCGCTGTTCGTGCGTTAGCAGGTCGCCGCTGGCGACAATCTTGGCTCGGCGGTTCAGATTCCGACAGTCGAATGACGCGAGGCCGCTCAGGTTGTCATCGAACTTCGGACTTTTGCCGTACACTCGGGTATCCGCATCAAGCTCGTCATCTTCCAGCTGCTTCTGCTTAGCGCCCTTCACCTTTACGTAATTGTTCTTCGTTCTGCCAGAGCAATAGTCATCGCTTGTCGATCTGTCGCTCGACGATGAACCAGGATGCTTCCTCTCGGTCTCGCCATTCGAGCCGAAGCGCGGGCATCTACCTTCAATATTTGAGAAACTCTTACTACCCTCGTCTGAAGACGTCGAATGACCGGACCTGCAACTCTCGACGCCGTCGCCGCTGGCGTATCGCTCGCGAAATCGCCTTTCGTTTAAAAGACGACCATCCACGCAGTCGAACGAACATTCCGGATTGTTCTCCTCGAGGAACGGAGGTGGATTGTCATTGATGCTTTGCGGAAAGAAGCCTTCTGTCCGAAACGTGTCGTGCAATAGCTGCTGCTGCTGCTGCACACTTCTCGGCGACGATCTCGTCGGCGACCGTTCGATGCTCATATCGTATCTTCAACCAAACATGAATATTATCGATTAGAGGTCAATAACGGGAATATGCACGTGTCTTGCTTATAAATCTTTTGAGGAGACGCTATTTTTCTCGTTACTGAAGTCGTAATAGCAGCAATCATTTACAAAGTAATTTGAAATGACCTCGTTCAATGATGAGTTATGAACAATGAAATCAGACGAAGATAAATTACTGCTCGTTTTCATAAAATCACTATTGTAGTTAATAAAATCACTATTCCAGATTTGTCCAAATTTGATAAACAGCAATCATCTCTGATCATCGCGAAACATTTCTTTTTATATGACTTTCTCAATACAATTATTTTTAATTTTGTTCGTTTGATTTCTAACATTATGTAATCTATTATCAACTTTCCCTCAATATTATTTAAAAGTTAGAATCATCCTGCCAGAAATGCTTTGTAATTTTAGTAAGTTGAAACGGAAACAAAGTGTATGAATTTTAATAAAAAAAAAAAACTGCAGAAAACCACCGTTTGGTCTTTATAGTTACGCTTAAATATAATACTCTTCCGTGCTTGTTATTAATCCTGATAACGTGCACATTTTAATGAACCGCCGTGATTATTTAAATACCGCATTCGCATCGGATTTTACGTGTTTGCGTGACTGAATGCTGATATTAAATCCAGGACCAATAATTTGCCGAGAGAGAGCATGGAACAAAATGTTTGCTCCGATTAAATATGTTCGCTCGATCGAAATTATGATATGCGAAATGAGATTTTAGGAAGTATTTATTACACAATATACCGCATATATTATTTGTTATTTGATAACCATTAATTGATTAATTGTTAATCAATGGTCCAGGTAATTGATACCGGTAAACAAGCTTGTTTAACAAATTGTATAATTTTAATGCTCTTTAGCGTTATGCCCGTATTCATTCAATAAAACGAAAATAAAATGTTCATCGTAACATATCAATTAAATCTAAACATTTAACAACGTTTCCGCAAATGGATAACGGTGTTTAACAACGAATGTTTACATAGTTTCAAGATTAGAGATCACTTTATATAATCATGATTAAAATACTACGATTTAACACTACCCAATCAAATCAATAATTATTATCAACGAGCATATGTAAATTTTTCTTTTAAATTCAATAAAGTTTTCATTGAAATTCAATAAAAAATAAGCAAAAATTAATCAAATTATAATAAGTTAATGTAAGCCGCTATATATAACTAAATAAGGAAAAAAAATAAACAAGGCTCGATCGATAATTAATAATTTTTATATGTAAATTCTAAATCATTTTTCAATTATATGAACTGCCCCGCCGGTACTGTCGGACTTGAAATGCAATCGTAAACTAAAGCTGAAACAATATTATAACAATATTAATTAAATCAATCGTCGATTTGATAAAGATTAGCATCTTAAAAATTCGACAGATAGTAAGCGGCGCACAGTATGTAAACTGGAAAATGAAATTAGAATTGATATATAAAAATATTAGGCTAAGATCTAGCCTCGACCGTATCGGTTCTTAACTTACTTATTTGATTTAATCAAATTAATTATCCACTTGCACATCAAATTATCGATTTGATTTAATTATCAATTTGATATAATTATGTCCAAAATTCGCACATTATTTTCATAACCAAATCTCACTACTCTACAATAATAAAACATTCACCTTCCGTCCTGAGAACTGGAAAATTTCCCACTTGCGGTCTTGATGTCCTCGATGTCGCCGGCGTCCTCCCAGCGATTTGGGCTGCTGACGCCACCCAGCCATCCTTCGACGGTGGTCCTGGCCGCGGCCAAGGCGATGTTCCTTGCCGCTTCGTCTCTGGCGCAGAGCGGCGCCAGGAATCTACTGACGAGCTCGACTTCGTCGCCTTTAGTAGAGGCGCCGCTGCCCGACGAACTGCTCGGTTCTCGATACATCTCTCTTTTCTTGTATCGTCGCGCACGTTGTTTTCCTTCTATCCGATCCTTGCAGAATCCTTCTTTCGTCTTTGAAAGCAATCGCACGGAGTATCGAGGCGCCCGGGCGCTCGGCTCGATTCCCAGGATAAACAGTGTGCGATGGACCAGCGGGATATCTACACTTTTCTTCCTTCCAATTCGCCTTTTCTCTTTTTCGCAGAGAGACCTTCGCCTATTTTGTGAGCTCGTCGAGCAATCTTCCCTCGAAACTGTAATCGTCAACTGTAAGAGGAAATAGTACCATCAAAAGACCTGTTTATTTTAATCTCGATTGCAAAGATCGCTCGCACGTGCACTGTTATCAAAGGAGCAAGGTAGACTAATCCTTCAAATTAAATAATATTTTTTATTTTTAACTTCCATGTATATCAAATATAATGTAAATCATATATATTTCTATGGATAGTTTTAAAATAAGTGACGTCCTTATTAACATATGCACTTAATAATAAACTAAATTAATAAACTAAATTAATTAAATATAATTTAATACATTTGTTTAAATTAAATTATTTAATTCCATTGTTTTAATTAAATTAACGATATATTGAATAGGAGAAGTGGTGACCTTTAGAAATAATTAAAAATAATTCAAATTGAATGTAATTTGACAATGTGAATTCAACAGTGCGGATCGACTCATTGTTCTGTGTCTACAAGCGAAACGCAACACAAACGAGAACACGGTCAATCGCTAATTACGATTATTCTGTTCGGATAATTTTCTCTTTAATTTAATTCTCTGTATCTCTCAAATCTCTTTTATACGTAATTTTTTACGAAAATAAGTATAATCTTTCGTTTCAATCTTGTCCTTATCTGAATTTTTTAAACCGATAATGAAATCGTCGCGATAATCTCTCTATCGAACGAATAGTCATTCTAACATCACGTCTTCGCCGAATCGATCGTTCGACTCGATCGATTGTGTTGGCCGATTAAACGGCACTCCCGATGTTCCCGTTTCCCGAAGTTCTTTCTTTCTCTTAGCAGCAAAGAAAGAAAGGGGGCGAAGGAAAAAAGGAAGGCAGCGTGCGAGAGTAGATCGCGCGCGCGGTACTATCCTCGCGTAATTACGCTCGTTTCGTCGCGTTTCGCCGTGAGAGAATCGGCCGTAAAACTCGTTTCTCGGAGGATTTTACCGAGGCGAGGTGCACCTCGAGATACGTTTCAGGGCGATAGAAAGTAGGCAGGAGGCGTCGGCTGCCGCGTCGAGGCGATCTATCGAGATTCGAGTTCAGGGAGGGCAAGACGATGGGAATAGAGGACGATTCTTTGACGTACCTTCCACAGAGAAAACGATCGACTAAGAGAACGTTTTAGCTTGATCGGATGCGATCGCAATGCGTCTCTCCTCTTCTTTCTTCTATTTCTGTATCCTTTTATATAGTGCTCATCTTTCTCTTTCTTTTCTATCTCTTTTTCTCTTTACTTTACTATCACGGTTTCTATTATCTACAATTTGTTTCTTGCTTTTTTTCTGTATCAACGTAATCAGTAATCACTAACCGAGAATCACATTTTCCTTTACATTATTATCGCATACGTTATTTTGCTGAACTTTTCGCAAAATTTTCTAAATGATTTTCCGAATGATAGTCTACTTTCTTCCAAGGATGTTACTTTAGTCTATGAAGCACCTGAAAGTAAAAGAAAAAAAATTATAAAAAATATGGATAAATTATAAAGAAAATACTTCTAACCGCCATCACGCAGAAAAATATCATTCAATTGCTAAGAAACGTGATTATGGAATTTACTTTCTTTCTTTTAAACAACAATTATCTTTAATAAAGAATATTTTCTTGATAATAATATTATAATACTTATTACAAATTTTTAAAAAATTCATTAATATATACTAAAAATAAGAATTTTCTTTTAAAGAATATTACAAACTTGATAGAAGAAGCAACTTTATATAATAAGCAAAACGAATTTGTTTTAATTTAATAATCTTGATTCAAGTACTAGTTAAACTTATGTAATTATTACACAGAGAGAACAGTTTTTCTGAAGTAAAAATTTAGCTAAATACAGATCTAAAAATAATTTTATTGGACCATTAAAATAATTATGTAGGATGCTCAAACTGATTGCTAGAACGTTAAAACTTTATATAGCATTACTCATTATGCTTGAGATTCCTACGCAATTATTTTGATGATCTAATGAAATTATTTTCAGATGTATACTTACTTACATTTTTAGATACTTCAGCAAAATCGTTCTTATCGTGCAGGATTCAAAATATATTCTTAAAAAATTCGATTTATAAACTTTTACAAAATTTGCGGATATACAGACTTTTGAAATCTTGAAACAAGTAATTATTATTTATACATACAATATATATTTTTCTGTGTGCAGTAAGACAAAGAAAAATCTTCTCTATAAACAAAATCATTTTCCTTCAACAGATTCTGTCCTATATAAAACAAACGTGGGTGAAACTCAGAAAGTACTGTCGCATTAAGGTGAAATGATCGACATCGATCAGAGAAAGAGGAAATGAAATTGCACGCGGCAAAAAGACAGATTATGACGCGGCAAAAGCGCACATTTCGCCGAGTGATTCTATCGTGACCGTATTGAACTTCAATTTACCGCCGCATAACGTACCTCGATCGATCTTACGCTCTTACGCCGGATGGATGTAATACGTTAGCGACATAAGAGGCCACCTCTAATAGGGAAACACTTTTCAACGGTACGGTAATAACTGGCAGATTATCGTTCGACTGAGCATTATGCAATGGTAATGCAGTACCCGTAATTCCTGAACCTTGAGGAAATCAGTATTTAACTGTATAATTGACTCTTTCGCAATTACTCACTTTCATCTATAAAATGCACTAACTTCAACATCAATTTAATTTACAATTATTACAAATATATTACAAATACGAAAAATTATTTATGCGGCGTGCGATACTTAATCATATGTGACACGTTTCTGAAATTATAATGGAAGTAAGCAGTTTTTTAGTGCCAAGATTTATAATCCGCTTCGTTAGCATCGCTGAATAACGTCCGATTATTCGAAGTGATCAGCTGACTTAACAGTTTACGAGTAATAATATGCTGAGTGTCCTAATCGTACGTAGGATGTGATAATCTCTTTCGCGATGCAAGTTAAAAATTGCATCACGACTAATTAATTATTATTTACGGATTACAAGATTGTGCAATTAATCAATATCATAGTTCAGATAGTTTACAATTTGATTGATCGATTGTCATGAGAGAAAGTCTGGGTCAAGGTTCCGAGGTCGCAAGAAATAAGAAAGGTCGCGTCAGGGTAGCAATTTATCGAGGGATCACGAAGGAATAAAATATCGAAAGAAATAATAAGAAATACACTTTTACGTGAATCAGAGAATCAATACGGTAATAATACGTCAGTTAAGCTTGCGATGTAGTAATGTAATATAAAAGATCTATCGTTAATATATATATATATACAATACAAGTGAGAAAGAAATTCGTTTCGATCTCACGGTGTATTATCGCGATTGCGCAAACACATTCACGTGTTTATTTCATATACGCGCGTTTTCTTATTGCGTAAGTCGTGGAAAAGCCTCGGACGAGTTGTAAATTGTAATATTCGCGGCGATATACCGTTAGAGAATCTCTATGAAAAGAAAAAGGTTTTTAAGATTGTTTCTGTTTTTTTAAAACTTATGTTCACTTTCTTATTTCCGATATAAAGTTGTTAATTGATTCCTGATTCACCAAGTTCTTTTTTGCTAAATCAATAAATAAGCAGATCAATAACGCGTTACAGTTATCCCTCGCGTATTGCAGAAATAATATGTCGATCAGTTAACGGAATTTTTTCAAATCTTCCGTCATCCGGGACATATATGTTAATGTGTGATTTTTGCAAACCTGTTATTGCATGATTAATGATGGTCTCAAGGTAACACTTAGGTCAAAATATAACCTACACAGAGTAACACTTTGCATTTAGGTTTTGATATTAACACTGCACTCTTACCGCGATCAGCGGCAGTTGATTATAGCCTTTATCGCAAGACTCAGCGAATCACATACGAGAGACTTTCACAAAAAGTATACTACAAAGTCATTTTTACAACCGGCAATAAATGTAAAATATCACAATTTATGCGAATGGAAAGAATATAATTTTCTAAATTTGATCGCTCAGTTGTACGTATCTTATTTATCTCATTAATAAGTTCATATTTATATGAGAATAATGTTTAAAATATCAGAAAATATAAAGGATATTTTTTTATAAAGATAGAAATTAATATTTATTTATTATTTAGTCTAAAGAAAGCAGTTTGAAAGAATTTAAAGTTGTTATTGATTTTTGAAGACTAGTCAATTCCATTTAGTCTGTTTATCAAGTTAGACGTAAAAGTTATACACATATGTATACCTCAAAGATATATATTTAAGCGACTATTATAAAAAAACTCATTCAATATGTACATTCACATACATGTATTCGATAAGCACACACACACACACACACGCGCGCACACGCACACGCACCACGCGCGCGCGCATGCACACATGTATAAGTGATTTAATTGACATATAATTGCTTTACTTTTATATAATCAAGAAAATAATAGACTTAATCAAAAGTAATCCAAACATCGATAAAAAGCTAAATTAAAAATTAAAAAACGAGATAATATTATTTTTCGAAAACAAAAGATTGTAAATAATAGATTTCGCGCGCTGATAAAAAACAAAAGCCAGTTTAAAACTGCCGATAGTAACAGTAATGCATTCCTTTTTGCCACGTAGTGTGTAAAGTAAGAGAATAATTGCAACAATTATTATATTTATCCGAGTAATCGTTCTATTCTTGGAAATTAACAGGAAGCTGCAAGGTAATCGCTTGTCATCAATAATCAGTAATGTAATTTTACTCAAAACCTTATTTATAAAGAAATTAATAAGATAATTAATGAATTAATAAAATGCTACTTATATTTTTCTTCCATTAACTACTCTGGATGAAAATTCATCAATTCATAATTAAGAATTTTCTTATATTTACTTATAAGGTTGCAAGGTCTAAGACAACTGAACTATTTTAATATAAAAAAAATGAAGTTTAATGTTAAA
The DNA here is from genome assembly GCF_000143395.1 of Atta cephalotes. NCBI lineage: Eukaryota > Metazoa > Arthropoda > Insecta > Hymenoptera > Formicidae > Atta > Atta cephalotes. Next base: position 3,775,943 of record NW_012130068.1, on the reverse strand, counting down.
TAATCTTATTTAAAAACGTAATAAAATAATAAAATAAATCAAAGACAAGCAAACTACTGGATATTTAATTAATAATACAAATTTAATATGTCAATTTAAAACTGACTAAACTAACAAAAATGAGACTAACAACGCTGACTAACGATAGCGTGATCTCAGTGTGTTCATTTCTTCGAAAATAATTCCAAATAATTCCCTCCCTTAATTTTGATTCGTCTATCTCCTCACTTTCGTCTCGTTTCGACTCTGTTCTTACGGACGCGCGCCATCTTCGCGACGATCTAAATATTTATAACGCCCAGAAGCCTAAACCCGCCACTCCATGCGCGCGCTTTGTTGAATTATTAATGTCGCGACTGCCGTGCTACCGCATGCCCATGCTCGCGAGTCGCTGTGCATTCACGATATACCGTATACGCTTTGTCTTTCGGGATATAAGGATGGTCAGGGCACGTCAGAGAACGTGTGAGGTGATAAAACGGTCGCACGCGGCGCGATTCGACTCGACTCGCTCAAGCGAATTAAATGGAACGAAACAGAAGCGGATTAACTAAGCGGAATAATAAACACTATTGTAATTTCATATAGAAAGAATTTACCCCGCGTCATCGAGGAGCATATTTTACGATCACCGAGATGCGTACACGCAGACTTATTTTCACCGCAAGATCATCTTCTCTCTTTGGTAATGACCGCTTATTTGCGAGCCTCGCGACGCCGGCGTCGCAAATGAGATTAACTTGTGAGATGCATACGAGTAATGATGCATTCACGCGCTCTTTCTTTCTAAGATCCACAAGATTATCAGATATACACAGAATAAAGATTTCCCACGTTCTCTCTCATCTATAAATTTTACGATCAATACAATTTTAAGATACAATAATCTTAAAATTGCATAGAAGCGGATCTATTACATACTCTTCAATACAAAACTCACATTCTATTTTTGTTTTTCTTTCTCTTATATTTGCATTCTTTTTCTATATACTGAAAAAAATTGTATACTAAATTTTAATAAATTTATTTGAATAATTCTAAATAGACATTTATTTAGTATCATTAATTTAACTCATTTTTTATTAAATAAATATTTATTTATTGTAACTAAATATTTACTAAATATTTACTATTAGTTTTAAAAACATATATATTAAGATTTAATAAAATAGAATTAATTTTATTCTCGAGTATCATTATCACTGTGATAGGGGATACCGATGCTCGAGAATCAAGTTCAGATCATTGACACTGTCAACATTCTACAGAAAAAAATTTAGTTTCGACAACTACTAAATTGACAACTCTATATAATAATTTCAGTACAGCAACTAGTTTTACAAAGTAATAAAAACTGAAAAAAGTACTGAATACATATCTTTATAGTACTATATTTTTATAGTATTCGGTATATTACTTTAGTTCTTATTATTTTTTAAAACTAGTTGCAAGTATTTAAATTTTAGAGTTGTAATTGTCACAACTATTTTTTTTTCTCTTATATATATGTATATATAATCAATAATCAATATTAATCACACAGATCAAAATTGATACTGAGACAGTATTACTGACTATGTAAGGTCCATATCGTACGACCTTCATGAAAAGAAATGCATATTCAGCGTTAACAATGCGAAAAATGATTCACGCTATATGAAAACGGCACCATCAGGATTATTTTCACGAAGCAAACGTACCAACATGCTATGGCCTGGTACCAACGTGCACAGCTCTAAAAACGCGAAGGAGGTAGTGCCTGATACGATAGCGTGTCATCTGTAATCCACGCAAAACCATTCATTTCTTAACACGCGCTGTTTACTTAGTAAAAATAATATATATTTCATATTTTCCAAACAAATTCTTTTTTTTTATAAAAAGAACCGTTATTTACGTAGATAAGTAATTTTTATCAGGTGTGTGTACAAGTATACATTTTTGAAAGTCACCTGTCTAGTTCAAATAATATGACTAGATAGTTATGACTCGGCTTTGTCAAAAGACGAGATCGATCGTACGATGATAACACGCCGTACGACAAAAAACTCGCTAAGTACGCAAGACCGTTACGGGCTCGATGCCGCACAGTGGTTAGTGCGCGAATTGCAAAAGCATCGTCGATCTGGTTTTTATGGCTCTGTGACACGCGAGAGGACGCCGATAACATTCGATGAACTCGGAAGAACAAGTAAAAAGCCCTTTTGCTCGCCTCGCAAAATCGCAAACTTTTTCCCGTCGCGACGCGCAGAATCCGGTAATTTTATGATCACTTGGTTTTACACACAAATAACGCGATGCTGCTGCCTGAGAGCTTCCATGATTTTTCTAACTGGATTTGAGTATCCCTACGCCAAACTTGAAGCTTGAAAACTATTTTAAAGAAGAAAATTACAAACTTTTTGCCTACACTGAATGAGAGAGATCCAGGTTTAAATTCCTGATATTGTGATATTTTGCACGATTACATTTGTTAAAAAAAATATATTTATTAGCTCCAGTAATATTAAGTTACTTGTCAATCTAATTTGTGATATTACGTACTCCAACTTCATTTTCAAGAAACTGTTTCAAGGCCGACAAATAATCGGTGCGCAATTTACTTGAACCGGAAATTGTAAAATTCACACAAAAATATCATTATGGACATTAATTGTAAGACCTTGATCAAATGTATGGCCTTCCTCACTTATTTGTATCAGAAATTTTTGGTTCAATATAAGATATATCTGTAATCAAATTTTGAATTAAAAATCTATATATAGTCGAATATAATTTAAATGAGTAGAATAGATGCTATCATTTTCAATCCTCTGATTTACGTTGCAGGCATGAAATTTGTACATCATCCGCAAAATGGTTGCGGATGCACGTCCGAGTGGTGATGATCCATCTTTATGAATGCAACATTGATTCTCCGATTCGAAACTCGAATGGAATAATAAGGTGGCGATGAATATATATGAAGGATCAAAGGCAGCGCAATCATTGAAAAATAGATGAATTATCATATATCAGCTTTTACTTCCATTACTGAAAAAAACCATGTGCATCTTTGTTTGACTAACAAGTTCCTGATTTCCAAACAAAAATTAAACAATGTGTACTTTAGAATAACAAATAGTTGATCCTTAATAGCCTATTTTCATATCTTTTTAATAATAAAAAAATATTAATACATATGTACTGTTAGACTTAAACAATTGTAATAATTAGGTTAAATTATTTATTAACAATTAAGAGTTTTATACGTTTAACTTTTTATTAATTCTCCGCCAAATGTGGGACTTTGATGATACAGTCAATTTTTTTATTGTAAATTCTAATAGATAAATTTAAATCTGTAAAGAATAAAGGAAATACAATCCAAAAACTCGTCATTAAAATTGTCACAAATATGTAGGAATTTTTTCAAATTTTAATACAGAATAATATAAAAATCTACATTAAAGTTCGAAATTCTAGATTATGATGAAATGAAAAGTGAAAATCTCATATTATTAACGAAAAGATAACTTTGTTAGAGGAAGTGACTAACTGTAAATTTTTTACGTCTTTTGAAAGCTATGACATTTTTTTCAATAATAATCACAATTTATTTCACGGCCGTTATTCTAATCGTCATCAATCATTCGGAAAGAATCCTCGGGGCTCGCATTCGAAGGCGTTGACCGATCTGTATGTACCCTAAATGCAACGTTGATTCTGTTATCCCGGTCGAACGTTGGCGGCATAACAAGTGAGAGATAGATAATGGTATTACGCGCGGCGAGGAGAGACGAGACGGAAACGAGGCTAGCTCAGCTAGGAGGCCGAGATAGACGCACGTAGCGGGAGGCGGAATACGATCCTGATTGCCAAGGAGAAATCTTGCAGCGTGATCTCGCGGACGCGAGCGAAGCATAATGCGTCTTCGTCGAAGCGAAGGAGAAGAATACACGGTATTAAATTATAGATATGGTCCAGAATCGTGACCGGTGGCAAGTAACTATTTAAGGAAATTTCGAATATATCATTGATCTCAAAAAGATCTTGTGACTGTAGTTAATTATAACTTTCCAGATGACTAATTCGCACGATAAACTTTCTTTTTCGTTATTTAATATACTTTATTCTCTTGTATAACTTTTCTAGTAAAGTTATTAAATTTTCTAGAGGGTCAAGCGATAACATGAATAAATTATCAAAGTAAAAATAATTCAATTTCTTTACTATGAGATAAACAATTATGACAATTCAAAATTCTTCTAGTTGTACCACAGTACAGAATAATGATTTAAAAAGTTAATTTTTGAGTAACTTTGATTAACAAATGAAAATATGGATGTTTATTAAAGCCTTTGAAGAGCACTTGTTTGCGTCATCTGTCAGAAAGAGTAAAGTTGTTGTTGTCAATGACATTCCACGTACAGAACAGCCTTACACATGAATACAGTAATATGAAACCGTAGGCGAAGTATAGATTGAAGATTAAAAAACAAACAAGGTCCCTTCTAGTCTGTGGCTTCATGCTACTAAATAGGGAGAACACAACTCGTGATTAAGCGGCCTTTTAAACGGCAAATTCAGGTCAATATTAATAGTGCATCTTGGAAAAAGATGAGAAAAATATATCACGAATAAAATATACACAGAATGTTATGTCTATAACTTAACAAAATAAAAAATGATCGCGACTGTATCTTTTAAAAAATTAAACTAAAACATCAAACAAATGTTATAGAATTACATTGAAATGTGATAAATAACAAAACTCTCTAAGATCTTTCCGTATAACTTTGTTTTTCTCTGTAAAACAAAAATATAAAAATAATTTTATTATTTAATTAGTAACTTACGTATGTTTATATTAAAAATATTATATTTTATTACACTCAAAACTTCAGAATTTTTAAATTCTGCATCTTAAGTAAAATATCAACTCATCAACATCATGGCCTTAACATCATGATATATAATTTTATCATGTGATACATTATTATATAATAACGATAAATCTTGCAAGACCGTGACAACCACAATGTATAAACCATTTACGTCATGAACATAATGAAGAATAAAGATGTGATATACATGCATGATAGGTGGTTGTGGATTGAAGCTTACTCACGCATTCGGACGATAATGCCGCGTTTAGGTAGGCAAGGTAATTCTTGCATCCTAAAGGAGCACTCCGCGTGTCATGATTAATCGGCTAATTGACTTTTCATGAATTTTAATAAACGCAGCCGGACGAGCACTCGAGGTAGTAGTTTGTATTCATCTCGCTAATTTGTGTGCAGAGTGAATACATTGTTCGCATTAAATATATACTGTATAGAGCACTCTTTGCGCATTTTCTCTCGTCTCTTCTCATAAAAATTCTTTAGCAAACTTCTAAAACATACAATTTCCTATAGAAAATTTGACAAAACGTCCCTAGTAATTTATAAAAGTTGCGCACACATTATAAAAAAATGTTAATTTTAATAGCTAATTGTAAAATTAAAATTCTGCGAAAATGAAGTCTGCTCAAAATTAAATTAAGAACAATATCTTTCTGGAAATGTGTATATTCGCACGTATATATTCGCTTTGAAGATATAAACACAACTCTTTACTTCCACACAAGTATAATTAAATAACTATTGAAACATTTTTTCTGAAACAAAATTAAATATTCTGAGTTCAATTAATATTAATTTAACTAATATTTACAATTAAGGAAATGCACGATATTTAGAATATACACTCTATATATAATATAAAATAATTCGCGATAAATATAAATATGAATCAATGTTTTAATCAAATATAAATAATTTAAATGTTTTCTAAATATTCATTTCCTTACGAAATGCTGTTTGCCTAAGCAAATATCCTGAAATGAAATCGCAATAACAAAATATGTGTATATTTTTCTTTTTGGAGAGTAATATTTCTAATTGCGTTGCCTATAAATCTTTGTCATAATAGAGTTCACAGTGATGACATAATCTTGATAATATATATTTAACCCTTTTAGACTTAATTTTAAAGGAATGTCAAAAAATTTTTTTAATTCAATTCAAAGATATTTTAATAAGTAATTCATGCTAAAAAATTTAAAAAAATTAATTTTTTTCAAAAGTTTAAGAAATTAATTTTTTTTCAACATATTTTATATGTATTTGATCCCAGAAAAATAAAATTAAAGAAATTTCAACGATTAATGTCCCAAATTTATTGTAAAAAATTAATGTCCCCAAATATGTACATTGTAAAAAAAATACGTAAGAGAGAAAGGCATGAGAATTTGAAAATCTAAGTCACAACCCTAAGTTACAAACAATGACGGAAAAGTCAGCTATCTTAATCAGAGAAAAGTTTATTATTCTGTAACATTTAGTCATCAATAGAAAATCGTATGTATATAAACAAGTTGACCTGCTAAAGATATCGCGTTAAACACGTGATGTAATGTGCATGCACACGGGCGTATGTTAGCTAACTCTCTCGGCAGGAGAATCGTCAAAGATCTCTTGAGTAAATCATCCAAGCAAGATGGCCCCTCCCCGTTCAGTCCATCGATTGCACCGCAGAGATGTGGGAGTATGAAAGGTGCGCCGTACATTGCTTATGCGTGAATAGCGCGTTCCGTTGTGTAATCCCGCATTGATGCACTAACGCGTTCCCTTAAACCCGTGCTTTAATATATGCGCTTTGACAAATTGAAATATCAAGATATCTTTACATCTTTAATCTTTATTACACAATATGATAAAAATACAAAATTAAGCAACAAGAAGAAGAGAAACAGATAACGCAGTGGAGCACAAGTGGCGAGGCAAAAACTACTATTACAAAAGCCAGTAGATAGAATTAAAATTTCAGAATTAAAATTTATAAATATTTTATATATATATAAGTTATAGAATATAATAGAATATAATAGAATTCTATAAATTAAACATAGATTAATCTTCATTTGACTTAATTAAATCCCAAGATGCCCGTCGCATTAAGAAAAAACAATAGATTGATATAATACAAGTAAGAGATTGAAATAAAATTCTATATTTTTAATAAGCGGTTTAAATAAAGTATCATATTGAGATATGTGTGTATGATGTGACTATCAGAGCTAGATAAATTAATTACGATCTAATTTTATCCCTCTCTAATCTTTCACTTTCATCATATTATTTACTTAACGATTCGACGAGAAAACTTATCGTAGATAAAGAGCTAGACTGTGTACAACAGTCTGCCCTATACAAACTCGTGCGCGAAGAGACAAGCCTTTTTCCCTCGGTTAAGTCAAATCGACCGAACGTGTTCATCGGTCCCTATAATCGAGTCAACGAATTTTCATACTCCCGGAGACAGAATGTCTCTACTAGACGCTAATTTCATTACACATTACTACGATAGGTGCCATTTTTTTTTAGCTTACAAGCAGCGAGAATAAAGAGAAACCAAAGAAGCGAGATTAAAGGCAAAAATATGTATGAAAATGGAGCAATTAAATTGATTAACACACACCGATCTGAAATTCAAAGTTTGTTAAAATAGGACACCTGATGTAATAAAAAAAAAGAACTTTCGCATCAACGAAGTTAGTGATTCAGGAATCACGAGAATGCATAAATGCATTGAAGAAAGAGTGCACACAAAAAGTGCAAATAAACCATCCGCTTAACTACTGTCAGTCAGTGCTTTCCGCGAGTTGGCGAGATATTTGCGGACTCCACTAAATGAGTACGTACATATACTTTCTAATTATACGTACGATCTCATCTTCCATCTACTTTTCTCGTCGGGGAATGCGAGAACGAGAAAGAGAAATAGGTGAAAAGCAGGCGTGTCTGCGAACGGAATCGTTAGTGCGACTTCTCTGCTGGAGATTCATGAAAGAACGCGCCATCAGCGAAATAAAAAAAACGATTCTACAACATGGGAAACATGCGGCTTCAATCAAGATCTAGTTCTGATTTTTCCATAGAATATAACGTGAAATGATCGTCAATCAAATGTGATTTCACATGTAATACCAAAGGATTATACCGACAGTCCGCAAGGGATGATGCAATATTAATTATTAGTGATTGTGAAGGATTTATTTGCAATTGCAAAAATATAACAATATAGAAACTGCATTATTATAATTAATATAACTATTATAATTAATATAATTGATATATAACAGAGAATTGTTAATTAATTAATCTAAATGACATATAATAATAATTCACTTAAAATTATCATACATATAGAACGTCCTGAAATTTGTGAACAAGATACTATAGTAGTAAAGTTTTCGAAAAATTAAGTAAGTTATTTGTAAATTTCTATTTTAAGCAATAATTTGTAAGATAACAAGAATTTAAATATGACCAATTACAGGCTATGTTTAAACAATCATTTATCCATAAGGTATGCACACAGAAGTATTAGTATGGCAGAAGTATTAGTTGCATGCACTTCAACGTGTTCACTAACACACAAGTGATTGTTTGAACATAGTCTGTAATTGGTCGCATTTGAACTTTTATATCTCAAATATTGTTTAAAATAAAAATGCACAAATAACTTTTTTTACTTAAAATATAAAATAAAGAATAATAATATATTTGAATATTTTGTGTCTCACATTGAGAATGATTTAATTGAAACGCTGTGTATTTGTAACTTTGTTTTTATTTAATACATTATTTTATTTTCTTCACATCGTTTTTCTTTTAAACTCGTAGCCCTTATATCGACACAATTTTATTTATTTTTTATTTAATTTTTCGAGAATCTCCTGGCAAAAAGTATTTCAAGATATTCTGTATAACACGGACAGAATGGTTTTACTAAAGTACCTAAAAATTTAGCAAGCCACAGATCTCTGAAAATATAATTTTATTAAACTATCAAAATTATTAAGGAAAACACTTAAGCTGATTGCTAAAATATCAAAATTTTTTACAGCATTTTTTATCATGTTTCCCACATAATTAATTTTGATAATTTAACAAAATTATTTTCAGATCTGTATCTACTCAAATTTTTAAATATTTCAACAAATGTATTTCGTATATAATATTAAGAATCTTTATTTTAGACCGCATATGTGAGAAACACAATCAATGTGTTTCGTATAATCTCTTAAAAAAGTTCAATCTTTATAGTTATAGAGAGTCTCAAGAGTTATAATCGATACATCTTAAACAGATGGATTCTTAAAGCCGTTTGAGATTTCCCTCTTAAGTCCTTTACTTTCTATATAATTTCTATTTACATGACGAATTAAAAAAAATCAAACGTTTCCTGCCATCGAAACCTCATCGAGGATAGTATCGGAAAAGCTAGTACATACTAGAGAGATGGCGAGCGATGTTTGCAAAAAGGACGGTAGATACTACGTGTATTGCTAGCTATAACACAAGCAACTGCATAGAGTGCAATAGCGGTCGAATTGGCACACTGCTAGTGCAACAGTCTCACAGCTTCTCTATGCGCTATGCGATTCATCCAATGCATTTTCCCTCCACGATCTATCAAACTATCTCGATGCGATATTGATAATAATCCACGTAGCGTCTCGCGCAAATATTCCTTCATGCGAGATTCGTTGCGTTTCCATGCAGTTTTATTCGTGTTATTGTCGAGAAAGTACAAAAGTATATAAAGTTTACTCATTTTCTAGCAATTATACCATGTTATCGCTTATCAAATAGATTATCAGCTAAATTGCTAATTGGAACATGAAATGGAGAGCGATGGAAAATAGAAAATACTTGAGATTTTAATAATTTACGTAGATAAACGCGCCATGACGCGAAGAAATTGACATAAAATAAAACGAATGAACGGAAATATTGTCAATACACGATTACAGAGATTTATTTTCTTCCTCACGATAACGCTACCGTTTAGCGCACGCGATTTGCATGAGGAATAAATGATGCATCTACGCTCCCAAGAATCTCTCGTGAGAAAGGACACAGGGGATCAACGATCGCTTGTAAACATCGAATGGCGAATCGCAGAAATTTTCGCACGACCCTGATATTTTATGACCCGCCGCGCCACCGTTTTTACGCAAAGGTAATGCCATCCATTTGTTTCTCTCTTCCTAGTATATTTTCATTATGCGACCGAGATAACAATTCCATTCAACGCAAACAGTTAAATTATACCGTACATATGCCCCAACAGATCACTCGGTATCTACGGCAATATTTTTCCCGTCTCCTTTTTAAGGCTAGTCAGGTGCAATGTATCCATGTCCGCTCGTGCGAAAAATGACATGACATCTCGCAACGAGGAGCCCCGGCGTGTATATGCACCAGGAATAATTAAGAAATCAACCGATCGTTATCGGGCATGACAACTGATAAATATGCATCGGGGACGCCCATTATCCGCTCGCTATTGTTCCGCGACGAAATGTCGCGAGTTACCTCGGAAATTGCTTAACGCCATAGCCGGCAAGTATCTACAGCGATGAATTTTATTCTGAATACGCGCTTTCTGGAACTGACTTTGCTTCTCGTTTTAAACCTGTTCCAAGCATCGTTGTACATGGCATTTATAACGTTACATGAATTCGAAAAATACAAGATGGACAAAACGTGGAAAAAGGGAAAGACCGCGGAGACGAAGATGCTCGCGCGTTCTACTCTAGTTACTCGTCGTTCCTCGACTGTTTCAGACGATGATTAAATCCCCGCATTTTCGCAGAAATCTCTTTTAATGAGTTTGAAAAATGTATCCATGTAAAAATAAATAAATGAAAATAAGTGTAGAAATGGCATACGGCTTGCTATTTTCCAAAGCGTGTACATATAGAGCAGTGATAAAGTTAAAATAATGCGAGTGCTAACGAACACGATAACAATGAATTACCGCTAGAATTAGCACCATTAACGTTACGCTCTAATTGTAATGCACAAAGAAACGTATCAGTTTATTGTGTCACAGAATAATACCTTTAAAATAGCATATAGTAAAAACTTTATTTCTTTTTCATTTATCGGCCGACACAAAGTAGGCTGTCATCAAGACAATAATAATATCACAAAAATTAAATCCAAGTTAAATATTAAATATTCCACGTAATTAATGTAATACTATTGTAATTCCAAGCATATCTCTTGATCTCCTCAAAATAATAATTTTCTTAAAATAATATTAATTAATTAAACATAATTAATTAAAATATATTCTCCTTTAATAAATTAAGAATTTTATTTTTGCAAGACTGACCATTATAAATGAAAGATTAATTCCGATGAATGTCGAAAGCCGTATTGTATTCATAATCAAATTAGTTGTATTATAATGTCCGACAGCGACAAATATAGGCAGAAGGAGAGATGATAGAAAGGCGAGACCGCAGCAGAGAACCGCGGAACGCAATTCAAACCTAAGCAAAACGATTCGGCTGAGACGACGGACTTTAATCGCGTTTCAAGCGAGAATAAACGAGCTAACCTCGGTGATCTCTCGCGTGCGCCAACCGATGGGGGGGGGGGGGGGCAACACACCGCGGTACGGCACGGTTCAACGACCGTAAATTTTGTTTACGAAAATCCTTTCGTGGTGAGAAGAGGCCTTGAGAGCTGGCGAGCCCGATAAGTGGGCGGCCCGTTCGCTCCTCGGCGAAACGTTAACGCGTGAATCGATATGTTTCATTGTCAAAAGGCCGCCAACGCTGTGCCAATGGCGAAGATCCGATCGAATTGCGGACACGTTTCGTTTCACATAATCGCGGAATAGCCATAAAAAAGATATATCAACTTTATCTTTAAAATACAATGAAATCTGTGTATCACGTAAATATTCAAGCGCATATTCAGTGCTTTTAACCCGGGAGTCACTTAATTTTTTTTTTTATATAAACGAATTACCTGAGATATTTTTACGAATTAAAATCATTATTATTAACAATATATTGATTATTGTTTTCTGATTTATTAATATTTGAGAATATTATAGATATGAATTTAATCATAATTTTCCGAAAAAAATAAATAAAAATCAAACATATATTAAAAATAAAAACTTTGATTTTCATATAACGCTTTTTTATCGGGTTTTTGATGAATTGCATATTTAAAAATTTGTAAAAAATAGTTATTAAAAAAAAGAAAATATGTTAAGTAATATCCATACAAAACAATTTTTAACAATTGACATTTTTCGCCGCTGGGTTAAAAAATTATCACAGGTGATCATTCCTGGGTTAAAGAAACAGCATAATAAAAATAAAGAGATATATATATATATATATATATATATATATATATATATATATTATATGAGCGATAAATACAAAGAATTGTTTATTTTAACATTGATATCAATCTAATTTTGACGAAATAGTATATAGCGTGTCTTAAATAATACTTGCCCGAGTAGGTACTCAAAGGAGGTTTCTGAATTACTACAATCACGTTGTCTCGACGTGTTGCCAGAAATGAAAGAGATTGATAAGGTGCATGAATTATCCAAGATGGCGCGAAATTTATATTGAAAGCAAGCGAAAGCGAAAGATACCTGGGGCGTTTTAATTAGAACGCGATGCAGCACGTTCGTATTTCCATACGAATATGGTAATATAGATATTACAGTTGATAACTTCATCTCTCGACGTTACTGGACTTTTACTTTGTACTTCCATATTCATTCCTTTCAATGTAATCATAGAAGTACGCGAATAGATAAACCGCGAAGGTTTCTAATGCGTAAGCTATTCTCTGTAATGAGAGAGAGAGAGAGAGAGAAAGAGAGAGAAAGAAATTTTTTGCTTGATAATAATACGCAAAGAAAAATGTAGTTTTATTTCCAAGGATAATGTTTCACTCTTGGTAAAAAAATGTATCACAAGTAAATCTTACATAGTATTGTTACATATAATATTATATTATATTAACGTATCAGACGAAACTGTGTGGAACGTAAAACTTGATAATACAATTAGTTCTCTCATAAATAAATCACAAATTTTGTATCGCGTGCAATGATATTTAGTTCCACTTTCGAATTTAGTGCATTAATTCGTTTGCATCAACAAGTGGAATAAACTATACGTATGCAATAATGTTGCAGAATAATCTGTAAACATTACGGCCAAAATTACGCGGCAAAAATTTTTCGTAAAATATAGAATATTACATAATAAAATTATAATAAAATTCAATATAATAAAATTTTTAATTTAACGAATTAAAGATAATATTCAAATAATCATTTATAAAATTACACGCAAAATGTGGTACAGGATTTATACACTTAAAACGCGTTGGCGATCATTAATCATACAAAAAAAGCTCAGATGAAGATATTGCAACAGTCTAATTACAAAATCTAAACCTAGTCTGTTGTTATGTGAAATACAAAATTAACCAAAGTTATAAAAATCGTAGCACCTTCATCATACATCTTATTAAAATTAGTTGCACATGTGTAAGCGTTGCAGATCTTTAATTCCGACAAGCACGACACAGACTTTACAGAACTTTCTATTTGCCTTCTTAGCTGAGAGCTAATAACCAAGGCATTCACGCACATCAATCGAGATGACGTCCGTTATCGGTTATCGGCCGTGTATGCTGGCGAATGTACCGATATCGATTGCACTTTTCGAATCGCGCGGAACGCGGCGATTATTCAATCTCTCGAGTGACACACGCCGTTGCACGAGCAGCGCCTCGCTGTCTGCGATGCTTACACCGGAGGCCTCCCCGCCACGGTGCTAACCAGCGGCTCTCAACGCCGAGATTCTCAGAATACAACCTCGCAACGCGCATAGAAATCTGGCCGCTTAGCAACAACGAAACGCTTGCATCGCGAACGAGCGAGCGAGTGAACGCCGGTCGCCAACCACACGATAGATGCACCAGTGAATGAGTGACCGGTTGAGCAATACTGTTGGACAATCGATCCTTTTGCTAAACCAAGCTGAATCAGTCATTAGTCATTGGTTACAGAAGTGAAATATTACAAGTGATTTTTTTTTTATAAAGTGTCTCGTTAATATGTAATTTTCACATTAATGAACAGTACAGATAAATTTCTGTATCCATTTTTTAAATTGTTTTAAAAAAATTTTCTATTCTAAAACTTTTTTTTTTTTATAGAAATTACAATATTAAACACAATACAATATTAAACACAGTGCGATGTGTTTTATTGCCGTACATAAATCTATCCATTTTTTAAGAAGCTTTCTTATATTTTAAAACTTTTTTCAATATTTATTCAAAAAATATATTCAATAATATTAAAACAACTGTAATATGTTTTATTGCCATTTTATTCCAGATATAAAAACATAACTAGAAAAATCTGTCTTTTTATAAAATAAAATGCTTTTTAAAAAAAGTGGTTCAATAATCATAATCGTCAATCACTTTACTCTGAAATGAATTTTACGTAAAAACTTTGCTGTTAAAAGACAGTAATGTGGAAAAAGTTAAAAGTGATAGAATCGTCAGTGAACGGTCAATATAAATGATCAATCTAATTTATGATTGCAACAATCTGACTGCTACAATCTTCTTTTATTAAAAATTAGACACTCTAAACTTTTTATTAGAAACTTAATGTTCTTTCTATCTTCCTGACCTTCCTGTATTAAAAGCACAGTCTTAAAATAAAAGCTATTGTACATACAGTGTAGGTATATATGTATTGCATTTATAATGGCCTGTATACATTAAATATGTCGATCTGCGTGAGCTTCTATATTTTATTTATCCAAAAGTGGCGCGATAAATATTATCGTACATGTTTAACACGTTTTTTTATTACGGCGTCAACTGGTTTTTTATCATTTTATTGAATCATTAAATATCTTGATTATCTCTCTCTTTCCTTTTTCTGGTTAAATTTAATTAATTATAAATTTATCTCATCAACGATTATCTTCATCACATATTTTTTAAATACTCATATATATGTATATAGTCTGTAAAACTTTTAGAGTAAATTGTCACTCTGACGAGTGAAATCTCACTCTTAAGGATTGAAAATTGAGCTCTTTTTCAAGACTTTAGAGATTACACTTCACAGAATTTAGAAAGTATGTATACTTTTATGACAACTTTTTAATAAAGATTATGAAAGAACTAAGAATATAAAAAAAGTTATGACACACTCGCGCGAAAGATTGAGGTGAATCATTATCTCGCTTCTCGCCTGTGTGATATGAATTGGTTAACGCGATAATGAACTTTAGCTAAGTTGTCCCGCGAACGAGTATTAACCCTCGACTGAAGCACTGCAATCCGCGTTACATAACCGAAGTTACCGGGTACCCGAGGGAGTCGAGAGGATATATTTCCATCACGTTGAAGGCCGACGAAGTGTTTTCCCGAAATAATATCTTATAATCCTCAAAGCGCGTGACTTGCACGAGTAATTTTCACGCTTAGATAAAATTAAATTCCAAATAACATTTTTAATTTTCTTCAATAGCTCATTAATATTTTCTCTTTCACCATTTAACGTGATGTAACAAAAAATTGAATCCACAGTACAATTCTATTTGTACGAAAAGGCCTAGAATTGGATCCCCTTTGTTGATTTTACGATTTTTCGCGTGTCGTCGCGTAACATAGTTGCAGATCGCGGTGGCAGGTTTACCGACGCGATGTAACGGTAATCAGTGCTTATCGCAGTAACGAGATTACTGAAACAGGTATATTTCCTGTGGAGAAGTTTGAATTATTTAGTATATCGACGAAGTGGCGTGAGACGTGTCATTTTGCATGAGACCCATAATTTCTACCGCGATAAGTAATCGCCGTATCTCCGGTATACTACAAAAAAAGTTTGCTTGGAAAAAAACAAAAACAGTACTGCACGAAAAGAACGATTTTGCTAAAAAATCTAAAAATTTAGCAATACTAAAAATATTTAAAACGACAACAGTTACGAGCAAAATTTTAAGGATGTAAAAATGCTTAAAACTGTATATTTTCTCACAGATACAATAACGTTTACGATACGATTAATGTTTCAACTTCACTTCTTTTTCAAAATCCATATAAAATCTAAATCGTATAATAGGATAATTTAATGATACATACAATCGCCTAAAAATTTAGATACGATCTGAAAATAATTTTGTCAGACCATCAAAATTTTTAGGTAGGACACTCAAACTGATCCTAGTAGGACACTAGAATGTCAAAAACTGTTTAAGACAAGTTGAGTGTCCTAAATAGAGTGTCTTAAAAATTTTCACAGTCTAACGAATTTATTTCTCTTTGTATGCCTAGAAATATTCTCAGTCAGCTCGATTAATTCTTAATTTATCTACTAGACTTTATACGTTCCTTTCCTTTTTCCTCTTTTTCTTTCGCTCAAATAGATCTAATTTAAAATAACTAACTTGATGTTGACTGAAATCGAGCACAAGTTTCATATTAAATAAAAGAACTTCGGAGCATGAACGGCAAACGTTTAGCGCTAAATGTACAGCGAGAATACCGGTCCGTACATTTTTCTTTCTTCTTCGCTAGCCGAGAGATCGGAGCCCCCATACAATCGGCGTTTTTACAAGCGAAGCGATCCACAATGCAACCGGTTGTTGCGACGATAAAACGCAGTCGAACGACGGGATCGCAACATTTTACTGCCGCCGACGGCAGCCCAATTACGATCAATTTAACTGCGCGGAGAGTTTCTTTCTGGCTGATCTACGCCGCACGCGTAAGTAAGCTAACTCACAATACTTTAAAAACGTCGACGAAACGAATCAGTAAAACTGATCAATTCACTTTGCTCGAGTGCCGGATCTCGTCGAATATCGATACAAAGAGAGAATTTCCATTATCGAATTTAATAGTACACGTACATGCCAACCGGAAATGCTATTAATAGGCTCATTTAAACTAGCTCCGCAAAATAAATCCATTAATTTCATTTATAAATAAATTGCGGGCAATAAGAATTAAGGAGAATAAGATAAAATTATCGTACTGAGAAATGTATAAAAGATTTCTCTCAATATATCCTATTGCAAAGACTCGTTAACGAATAAATAATTGAAAGCAGAGCTTTATGCAAGATTATGTTACAAAGTTGCTCTGTCTAGCCTACGAGCGAGCCTTGAAACGTCAAATCGCGTGTTCGCAAGTACAGCGAGCTCGCAATTTCGAGTCGTTTAGATTTTCAGAAGTACCGCAATTCCATCAACCACCAATCGATGTCACCGCCTTTTTTATCACGTCTCGTAGAATAGGCTCTTGTGAACATGATCGACCGTTTATCTCGCTCGTGAGGAAGGGTAAGATTTTTGTCTAAAGACTAAATGCAAAACGCGATAAAAACAGCGATTTGTTTTGCCTCCTGAATGGATTGCGAATGATGATTATACTGAGAAAAACAAAAAGAAAAATGTCTGGTTAAAAAGGGATAAACCAAAAATTATAATTATATCAAATAATCAAAATTCCTCTCTCAAATTCTCTCAGCTAGAATTCTAGTAGATTTAATCAGAAAATTTTGATTGTCCGTTTTCAACCAGAATTCTAATTAATTCAACCAAATATTTTTCTCAGTGTAGCGTAAATTTAAATATTATGTTAACAAACTGATAGATTTGATTAAAATTCACATGAAAAAAAAACGATTCTATAGAAGAATCTATAGAATTTAATCTAAGAATTTAATAGAATTTTAATAATCAGAAAATTTTCTAATTAAATCTACTAAATTCTAGTTGATAAGTAACTCTACTAAAATTCGGATTAGTATAATCAGAATCTTCTGGATTTGTCCATTTCCAACCAAACATTTTCCTCCAGCAGTTTTAAAATGACGATGTATTAAGTATAAGAGTAGTGGCGACTTAAATTAGATTAAACTTGACGCTATTAACAATGTGTAGTTCTGGTAGATCACCATAAACTATCAAAAATTAAAATATAGATAGATAAGCAAAATAAGTGACAAGTAAACATATCTCATGGAACATATCTCTCACATTTTGTCGTTCGATGAAACTTCTTTAAATTACGCTGTGGAAACATCGACTAAAGATTCATTTTTCTCTCACTTTGGACAATTAATTCAGAGATGATAGCTGGAAAGCAGCTCCTGGCGAATTCGCAAGGATCACAATACGAATTTAGGCTCGTGTACCAATTCGCGCGTGCTCTCTTTCTCTTTGCACCCCGAATTAACATGCACTCTTTTCCCTCGCGCTCGATCGCGTCATTCGAGACGGCGCGCGGAACGTGCTGAAGAGACGCGCCAACGAAACGGTTCGGAACTGGTTCAACGAAGTCGGCCGTTCCCGGCGGTGTGCGCGCGACGAACAATATGAACTTCTGAAGAGGGGTAGGACGAACGAGCGGGGGAGGAAGAGGAGGTGGCGGAGGCAGAAGAGCAGAAGAAGAGGAGGGAAAGAGATGATGGTGGAGAGACAGAATCGCGCGGAGCACGTGAAAGGTGATTTAAAGGGAAAAAGGAGGAGGTGACCGATGGAAAAGAAACGTGCGGAGAGAACGGAGGAAAAGAGAGAGAGAGAGAGAAAGAGAGGGAGGGA
>NW_012130068.1:3739974-3757415 GCF_000143395.1 Atta cephalotes | reverse complement strand
GAGAGGGGGGGAGGGAAATATAGATGGAGGGGAGAAAGGAGCATGGCGAACCGGTCGCAGCCTCCGCTCGTCAGCTGGAAGCTCAGCTGCAACCGGGCGCGGTGACCTCGACGTTGGCGTTGCAACGCGCAGTGGCGGTGCTTTGCGGAAAAGTCGAGTTGATTTGCGAACGATAACGGTGCCGTGACAACGTTGTCCTCATTGCCTTTTCGCTGCGAATCCCTACGCCCTCCGGGAAGCTCTCATGAGAAAGGCGTTCGCGCTTTCCAATCAGATGCGATAACATGTTTAGATTATACTGCAATGTATATTGTGTAAAATCTGAAAGATAATCTCCACGTAAATTCGTATTACGTCATGAATTATGAAAGGTTTTTTTTATGAAATAACAACAATAAATATAACATCGTAAACAACAAAAACTCTCATCATTTACGTTAATTATTTTCCAAAACTCATAATAAAATGTGTTCAATATATTTTTATAATACTGGAAGATTTTTTACGGGAAGATCGAAAAATTTAGCTAAGTACAGACCTAAAAATAATTTTGTTGAATTATAATAATTACATAAATATCTCAAGCATGATAAGCAATGCTGCAAAATGTTATATCATCCTAATCAGCTTGAGCATCCTATATAATTATTTAATTAATGATCCAATGAAATTATTTTCCGATCTGTATCTAGCTAATAAAGGCTTCAGGAAAATCATCTTTTCCACGATATTTTTATATTGTATCCAAATTAGAATTCTATTATCCGTGGAGTTATTAAAATTCTATTACATGCCTGAAGTTGAATAAAGAACGCAAGAATAAAGAATACTTTATGATACGACTGTTTCTATCATGCTTAGCTCGCGCGAAATAATTTGAATAGTTTATGCAATAATAACGCGGAATGCCCCGCATAATTAAATCTTATAATAAGGATTCAGAATTAAATTCGCGCAATGTATACGGCGTCGTTCTCGACAATGCCTCTCAAGAGTAGCATAAAGACGAGCCACTTCAGAATGAATGACATTATACGAGATTACTTTGGTCGTCGGCGAATTATTTTCTCTTATTCTCAAGCGAGAAATTCATAATGAGATTTCATGATTAGAGCGTGCGATCCGTACTAGACGAGTAGCGAGCGATGAATATATTTTTTTATTTTATATCACGTCAACACGATTATTCTGGTTCTTCGCGATTAAATCTTGCCTCTGTTCGATGGTCAAAATTACGCGAATGATGAATGAGTTCTCTCACCTGTGCAATTATGCGCACCGTGTAATACCGATTCATGTAGTTTAAGCACGCTACTTGATGAAGTACCTTTTCATCGTAACACTGCAAGTAATTTGATCCTCAAAATGCAATAAACATGTATCTCTACATTTTCGATAACTATTTTACAGACCGAACTTTTAATAATTTAACTCGATTACGTTAACATTTCATATATGAAGGATACAGTAATAATTTAACTCGAATATGTTAATATTTCATAATCATATTATATATACATGGAAAGAACGATTTTGTTCAAATATTCAAAAATTCAGGTGAATTTTTGAGAACAGAGCTGAAAATAATTTTGTTAGGCCATCAAAATAATAATGTGGGAAACTCAAGTATAATGTTATAAAAAGTTTTAGCAACCAATTTGTATCCTATTTATTTTTATAGCCCAAAATCATTTTTAGATTTGTATCCAGCTAAATTTTTAGATTTTTAGATTTTAGCAAAACCCTTTCTGTATACCGTAGAGGTGATTTATAAATCACGTATCGATTGCTAAAAATAGATACCAATTTTCCCGCGATTGTCCATTTTAAAAAATCAATCCGGTTATCGTAATACTGACGTCGATAATATACGCATCGTCGAGGTCAACACTGGGAATCAACACTCCGCGAGAATCTCGCGAAGTGAAATCGTCGATGCACAAAGTGTCACGTACCCATATAAGAGAGCGAAGTGAGTTATTCCTGTATGCTCTTGATATTATAGAAACACAAAGGATAGATGATCGAGATGATAAATCTGACAAAGAAAGTCGGAAAGTGAAATTCAAAAAATTTTAAATTTTGTGTAAATTTAAAATAGATGGATCTAATAACGAAACAAATTTTTTTAACTATTATAATTTAGTTTTAGAGGTGCAACTTTCTTGAATAAAATTAATTTTTACACACAGAAAAATCTCAGTTTGTTGCTAAGAAAAGTGATTACTTAATTTACCTTCTTTTTTTTAAGACTCAATTATCTTTAACAAAAAATATTTTTTCTTGATAATGTATGATAATGTATGTATTACAAAAAAATTATTAATATATATATTCAAAACAAGAATTTATTCTCTTTTAAAAGATAATATAAAATTGAAGGAGCGATACTTTATACTATATACAATATATAAGCAAATTAAATTTAAAGATTCTCACGGTAATTACACTGGCAATTACAATAAAATTACAATTACAAGTATTCATAATGATAATAGTCATCCTAGAGAATAATTCTAATCGTCGCAGAATTTTTTTGGAATAAATACTCGTTTTCATCAATATACAAAAAGAATTTTTCTGGAATAAAAATGTATATACAGATCTGAAAATAATTTTGTTGGACCACCAAAGTAATTATATAAAACATTCAAGATAGTTGCTAAAATGTAAAAATTATTTGCAATATTGTTCATTACGTTTGAGTGTTCTACAAATAATGATGATTCAACAAAATTTAAATCTGAATCCAGTTAAATTTTTAGACACCTCAGCAAAATCATTCTTTCCGTGTAGATTAACTTTAATCTTGGTTCAATTCTTGGTTCTATTCTTCGTCTTTTCTTAATTCTTAAAATTAGAAAAAATTAATGGTTACGAACCATCAAAATAATTATACAGAATTCAAAATAACTGTTAGAATGCCAATTTTTTTTGCAATATTGTTCGTTATGCGTTCTATATAATTCTGTTGATGGTCCAAAATTATTCTCAAATCTTTATCCAGCTAAATTTTAGACACCTCAACAAAATCATACTTTCCGTGCAGATTAACTTTAATCTCGGTTCAACTTATTCTTCGTCTTTTTCTAATTTTTAAAACCAGAAAGGATGAAGAGTAATAAGTTGAAATGAGTTTAAAGTTAATCTACATTGGTAGAAACGAGCATTGGTAGAAATTAATCACCGAGAAAACGGCTGCAAGCGGAGATTCTGGGTGATATTGAGAACAAAGGAACGATGAGGTTTTTCATGAGTAATCAAAAATGACCCGACGCTTTGTGCGAAAGCGTCATTCAGACAACTATTATATACTTCAAATGTGAGAACGGACTTGTCACACAAACTCGACATTAAATCGACGCAATTCGATTCATTACAGGATGCCGAGAGAGCGTTCGATTCCGCCGACCTCGGTTAGCGCTAACCCTAGTTTAAACCGAACCCTCTTCCTCTCTCCGATTCTGTCATCCTTCGGATACGAGCGGGGATCGCGTTGACCGTGCGTCCACCGTTGATTAACGGCTCTAAATCAGTAAACTGTAATTTTCCTCTATCACGCGTAAATTACACGCAGGCCTACACGTAATCGGCGAACAGCGAATCCCAGATGAATTAGCGTTTCTAGCGATCAACCGCGGCCTGTCATCGTCAACAACGAGGCACGACGATCACGAGAACGTCCGCTGTATCACGTTCGTGGAATCGAGCTACGGTAGCACCGACCGGTCGGTCGGTCGGTTGGTCGGTGCATCAGCTGAGAGCCCAGCTGAACCCAGAGAGAGCGACCGCTGTAATAACCTCAAGCTGTCTCCCTCTTTCTCACACTTACAGCACACACACACACACTCACACGTTACATGTACGCGCGTGTAAACGAGTGTACAGTCACGGGAGGGAATTTCGTAAAAAGCACCGTCGACAGGATTAGACACCGTACCTGGTCTGTCCTGAACGACGTTCCACGTCCCGGTGGCTCGGCGATGATTGTCCGTGTAGGCCTCGCCGGTGGTTTCCGCGAAACTTTTCGAAAGCCCACTCTCACAATGGAATCTTCCAGTAGACTGGCCGAGCCGGCGGCGGCGAGCGGAGCAGAGCTGTTCTCCCTTGCGTGCGCACCCACCGTGCGCGGCGACCGTTCGGCTTTTTCGACGGGGGAAAAAAAGACGCGATTTTGTAACGGATATCACCGGTGACACTGACAGGACGCGTCCGCGTAACCAGCACGAGCACGCTGCGCGTCACCGGCACCAGCACGTATACTCGCAGTACGGAAAACACGGACTACGGTATGTGACGCGCGCGCGGACACCGCTGATGACAGCTCGAGCTCGGCGAGCTGTCACTCCGCGGCCACGGTGAGTCGAACCCCGTTATCTTCATGTCGCTGCTGCCATCTACCGTCGTCAGACAGAAGCCCGAGACTGACTCATTCGAGACAATCTGAGGGCCATCGCTTTCGAAATGACTATTTGCGTCAATTGTTCTTACCTTTATAGAAATTTAATATTAGTCTCGACCGATTGATCATTTATTTTCAGTATTAAAAGTACTATTAATAATACTTTTAATACTCAAAATAAGTAATTAATTGGCCAGTATTACCGTCTTACACAAGAAGTAGCTTTACAACTATTTGAGATTCTTTAATATTTTATGACAATTGCAAAGCTGATTTTTCTGGTAAATATAACCAAGGTATCGAAAGATTAAAATTGGCGAAAAATGTGAAAAAGGTTTTTTTTAATGGTGGCTCAATAATATATTATATTTGGTAGTACTATCTTGATTTAAAAGAATTTTATGTCTCAGAAGATTTTTAAGAATTTCTTATATTTTAAATTTATGAAGATTTCTAAAAAATAATTTTTAAACTTCTTCGGATTTAGGGGAATTTTCTTCAGAAATGATAAAATCTTTAGAATTATAAAACATTTAGAATTATATGTATATAAAAAGACACATAATAAAGTATAAAAAATTTTTTTCAGATTTCTGTAATTTTTTAAGAAATTTCTCAAATTTTTTAATACAAATTGAAATATTTAAAAAAATGCTAAGAAAGTCTATATTTAATCTCTTCTAGAAGAATAGATTTTTTCAGCATTTCTTAAAAAATATTTCAATTTAAAAAATTTAACAAATTTCCTAAAAAAATATAAGATTGTGAAAACAAATTTTAAATAATTTTGAAAAAATCCGAAATTTATATAAGAATTACTCTGAAAAATTATATAAAAAATTCTCAGAAGAATTGTTACTAGTTTAAAAAAACATGATCGTTATATGTATATGAAAAATAGTATATACAATATGCTAAGGAATTTTCTATTTGAGCGCGTAGATAATTACGAGGACTTGAATTTTCGGCCATGTTCTAAAATTCACTGCCAGTATTGAAAATCTATATAATATACACATAAAGTAATAGATTTTCAATGCTGGCAGTGAATTTTGGAACGTAGCCTTCCGATATGCTATGTGAGAAATATGCATTTCGAACTGCGCGAAAGAATGTAAGGAGTATCATAATCGAGTACCTTTGGCATAAGAATTTGTACTCACCGAAGTTATTCCCGCCTTTATATTTTAGACTCGTTGCAGCATCTAATGATCCCGATCGATGAAACAACGCCAATCACGAAGATCCACGATAACCAATATGTTCCGGCGATAGTCTGTTGTTTTCATCGGTACTTCTGAAAACAATGTGTCTCTCCGTACATTTCCAACGGACAAAATTCACGATTAATTACGGAGCGATCGCGCTCCTTGTAACTCCGAACGCGCCGCGAAAACTGTCATGGCGACCGGTTGAGCGCGCAAAGCCAATATTTGAATATCGAGACGGTTTGAAATCAGAAACGATTAGAATTAGACTTTCTATGTGAATTTTAGTAACATATAATAATTTCGTCTCGACATTTCTTTTTTTTATTTAAAATGAGATATTGAAATAATAAGAATTGTATAAATTGTATAAATTGTATAAATTGTTTCTCAATTTTCAAAAAGGTTTCAAAATTAAATTTTTACATATAATTAGCTCTGCATTACTTGATCACATGGTATTTTTTAAGTAATATACTTGCGTGAGTTATTTCTTACACCCCAAAATTATACAGTATAGGCCAAATCATTATTTAAAGTTTTAGCTCAAAATTTTATGACATTTGCTATAAATTATCCTTTTCATGCCAGTTTCAAGAATCTGGCATCCTTTAATGCCAGTAATCAATAGGTAACAATAAACAGATAAAAGAATTTAAGATAAATGGAAAAAATAGATGCTTAATATGTTAGCTATATTTTAATTTTTATTGTTCTCTTTAATGATTTAATAAAAATTGATTGAATATTTTACCCTTTAAAACTTTGAAGTAAAATCTCATTCTTTAAGAGATTGAAAAATTAAATTTTTTTTCAATTTTAACTCAATTTTTCGCTCTTTGAAATTCCAAAATTTAAAAAGTATACATTCTTTAGATAAAGATAAATGTAATTTTTTTTTTAATTTTTGTGAAACAATTTGCGCTAGATATAATAATGTATGTAAATAACATTTATATTTCTCGAATTTGATTGAGATATCCTCAATACCTCATGTAAGTAATAAAGGGTTAATAAAATTGATTAAATGTGTTAAAATATCATTATATCAACTAGGAAATATAAGCAAGACTCTGATTAAAATAAATCATTGTTTCGCTAATTTTTTATTATAACAACTTGATTTTTTTCGTACAAAAAAAGGAACGTTTCCAGAACGTTTACAACAACTTTTCACCTCTCAAGCGCATACGTTCCCTTGCAGTTTCATTTAATAAATAATATTTTTATTGTTTTGTTCTACATTCTCTCTAATTCGTTCTCTTACAATTCTATCACGCACTTGATATGCGTATGTTTATTTCCTTAAAATAACGCTTCTCTCATCTCGACTGACAATCAATATTCTTTTAGACATTTCGTTTAATCATGAAATTGACATACAATACAAATATATCCTAATGTAATATATCACATTGCCTAGACGATATTAATCGAAATGCATGCAATCCATCAGAATTCTGTTTTCAAGATGAATATTATGAATAATACAATATATTTGTTGATAATGAGAATTTAGAATTGAATTAGAACCTGCTGGTGGAACATTTCTATGCCAACATTGCGCTCTATGATAACGATGACAACAGATGAACGTTATTCATTTATTCGCGGTTATTGTAATCGCTTTTTGAGTCTGTGCGCAATAGCTGAGACAAGTGCGGCGCCTTTACCACTTCCATCTTCCGCATGGATTAATTTGAACTGCAATTAAAATAAATTAAAATAAATATATTATATAATAAACATTGCAAAGGAAACTTTCATAAAATGATAGATAACATTAAGTTATTTGAAAACAGTCAAATAGGAAGTGAAAAAATTATTTTCTACTTCTACAAAAAGAAAATAAAAGAGTATGTTAAATTGTTAATATTAGAAACAATGCATTTAGAACTTTAATTTTTAATGTGTCTCCTAATCTGGATTTTTTGCCACAAGCAAAATTTTACTTTCAAAATATAGAAAAACAAAATGAGATTTCCTTATTGCTAAATTATACATTTGTCAACAAATTTCTATTTTTTCATCATTTTTCTTTGAATTTCAATTTTTATTAAACAACGGTTTTAACATTGGAGATAAAAAATCCAGATTGCAAACGAAAGGTATAAAAATTGTAGAAAGTTAAAGACAGAACTTTGTAGATTATAGCTCTCACGATAAAATGCACATTTTCAAGATTTTTTTTAATGTTTATTTAAACAGCACTTTTTTCTAAACAAAGAAACGATTTTTATGACTTACAATAAATTTTTATTTATTTAATTAAATTATTATATACTTAATTAAATATTTATTTCCGTACTTGTGCATACCTTTCGTCCTGAAGTACAAAGAAGCGAGATATACTGCTTCATCCAACCTTCTAACCGAGGATGATGCTTGTAGAGAGATCCATCTACGGCGATTGTTACTTGTTCTTTATCGATGCGATCTATCAAGCTTGCAAGACCTTGAACAGAAATCATCGATGAGTTCAAATTTTTGCTTTACAAACATCGTTTAAAGCTTTATTGACATACATATCGATACTAAAAGAGCTGCACGATTAGAGGCGACCTCGCACACATATTGTACGATTCTGATGTCATCTTCGTCCGGAATGATTCCGAATTTTGCAAGAATTTCTTTTGTGTTGCTGTCGCCACCATCTAACGAATCTCTGGAATTACAAAATTAAAAATAAATCATCTTCTGTGAATTTTTTATCGTCAGATTAATGCCCGTTTTCATAAAAAGAACGATTTTGCTGAAAGATATAAAATTTTGAATACCGATCTGAAAGTAATTTTATCGCAAAATCATTATATTAGGAACTAAAAAAACTGATAAGTAATTTTGTAAAAAATTTTGATATTCTAGCAATTAATTTTCAACAAAAATTATTTTGATGACCAACAAAATTTATTATTTTAAAATTGATATCTAGTAAAATTTTAGATCTTTCGCAAAATCGATTTTTTTATGCATCAATATAGATTAATTTTAATCTAAGTTTAACTTACTCTTTATTTTTTCTAATTCTAAAAATTAAAAGTAAAAAAGATATAAAAATTCTTAGAATTAGAAAAAGATAAAAAGTAAAAATTGAACCAAGATTAAAATTAATCTGCATTCATGAAAATTAAAATTATAAAAACTTACTGCTCGATATGCGACACCAAATCGGTAGTAAGATTACCAGGTGTTAGGAGGCTATCAGATGTAGAATCTCCTACAAACAAAAGCCTCTCTTTGGTCAACTTCGCAAGTATCACACGCACCACCTCACCGAGATATTTGCCAGCAATGTATTTTTCAAATCTAAGAAAAAAAAAGTCACAATGATATACAAGGATCTTTTTGATACGCGAATCCTCGCGTCCTAAATTTAGCAATCAAGAATTCCTGCATAGACTTATTTGCGCACCTTCAAAAATTCTTGAGTTATGTCATAGATATAATTCAATAAATAAAAAGTTTCCACTTAATTATTCGTTCACGCGTTTATTACTTCTTATTTAATGATTTAAAAAATCCACATTAATTGTATTAATTATTAGTTAATTAATTTTGATATCTAAAATATTAATTTTTCCGTACAGATAGAGACAATTGATAAAAATACAATTTTATTGGAAATGATATCCACTTAATTCTACAAACAGAATAATTATAATCCAATTAAAGATAATGCAAATTTATTCACTTACGTAAATGAATTCACGATAAGAGAATTTGCGTCGTTCTCGCGATCAAAATCTGTTTTTATGAAGTCCAAGACACCATTATCGCCGAAAGCTCCCCATTCGATATCAATGATAACCTAGAGGATAACGAAAATTAAATTAATATCTTGATAAATTCTATGTCAAGTGTATAGAGAAAAGAAAAAGAAGAGACAATTAATTATAATATAATATCAAAAAATTATTAAATATAAAAATGATTTTAAATTATAAAATCAAATTTTATAGCATGCCTTTTTAAAATATATATCTTTATTTTAAATATATTCAAAGAATGCGTGATAAGCAAAGATTAATCTGAAAATGCATCTATTTTTAATATCATATACATATTTTTAATATCATATACATTATCATAATTATCAAAAACTCACTTCTCTTTCGCCATGTCTCTCCGTCTCCCAATGCTCGACTCGATCGGCGCGTTCCAGATAACAGGCATTGCTGCCAGTTCCCAGAATAAGTCCGACCGCCGTGTTATGATCCAAAGTCGATCCTTGTACCAATGTACCTGTAGTGTCGTTTAATACGGCCAAGACCTTCACCTTTGTGTCGCCTCGCCGATCTAAAGCTTCTCGTAGAAGCCTCACGGCATCCTTGTTTACAGCATCAGGACAATTGAAAGTCTTGGTCCATGTAACCAAAACACCAACATCCAGCGAGTGTTGAATCATCGGGAACGAGAAGGTAAAACCTGCACAAACACGGTTCGCCAAGGTTAAAAGTGGAAGAAATTATCAGACAACTGTAGATAATTATGCTGTAGATAAAGATGGTTACATTAATATATCTTTCAATTGATTTCCTGCAGCAAACAAAAGTGTTTTGTATGATACTTCGTCGAGAGATTGTTATTTGTATATAATATTGTGTAACAATTCATGTTAATTAAAGATTTCACACGTTCAATATCCTGATACGTGTGCGAAACTCAATTTACCGAGAGGAAGCTCCACGTCCTGAAGACCCTGGGAAATGACGAAATCACTAACAGACTCGGCCAAATGGTCAAACAAAGGGATTGCCGAGCCAACTCTTAATTCGGATCCGATGTAATATCGCTTCACTTCTTCTCGTATGGGAGCGCCATGAGCCAATTCCAATAAGACTACGCGAAAGTTAGTACCACCGAGGTCGAGTGCCAAGTAAAGACCTTCTTCTGCAAATATTCAAGCACACATTTTGACTATCAGCATTAAATCATGATAGAATAATTATCTTTTTTTTATTTTTAAGTCATTCTTCCTTAACTGTCTAACTAGATAATTTAACATTTTTATTATCTGAAATATTTTACTATAAAATTCAAAAATTGCTTGTCAATTTAATTCAATTCGTGATATTATTACAGCAATTTAATTGCGTTTATACGTCCGGAAAACTAATTGGTGTGAAATTCGAATGACCCGATCACAAATTAATACAGTATATAT
Organism: Atta cephalotes; assembly: GCF_000143395.1. Lineage (NCBI taxonomy): Eukaryota > Metazoa > Arthropoda > Insecta > Hymenoptera > Formicidae > Atta > Atta cephalotes. The sequence continues at coordinate 3,746,641 of NW_012130068.1, read as the reverse complement.
GCATGTACATATATAGTATATATATATATATATATATATATATATAAAATTCACAATGAATTATTTAAGCATTAAAGATCTAGCTTCGACCAGTATAGGCATTAATAGTTCGTATTGATTATTTATTCGTATTGTTATTATAAAATTGTAAAAATATATTCTTTTTTACAGAATGGCTTTACATAAATCAACATATAATATTTCAATCATGTTGCCATTATCTCTCTTATCTCGCAAAAAAAATTACAGATCGTGGAATACAGACTTAATTCGGTAAACAAATTAAGGATGATAATTAAATAAAACTTCGATTACGTATTTTTAACTGTTGACAGTTTTAATTCAAGATAATTAATCAGTTTTTTCTTTTAATCTTTGCTAAATAGTAAAGCTTATAATAGAACATAAAGTACTTGTCAAAGTGATATTATTGTTAAGCATTTCATTAATAACCTGTTCCATCAAGTAACTCTGGTATATAGGTGTTTTCCATCTGCAATGAAGATGGTTGCTGATGGATTCCTTTATTCATTTCCGAAATAAAAACATCTTGTATCTTCCTGGCGGTCGCTGCAGAAAGTCGCATTTTTGCCACGCGATTCTCGATCTACAAACAGTTTTTCTCCTTTAAATGTGTTGTATAATATGTGCGTGTCAACATATTTTGATATCATCTTCACTATAAAAATAAAAATTTTCGTTGATTCATATATTCTGCCGATATCTCGGCGAGAAGGTATTCCGCGGAGCTATATGAACACATGGTATTGTTTACACATTGCGTTATGTATTACGCAGTTTCTAACAGGATTGTAAGCGTATAGTTTGCAGAACAATCATGCTGCACGTGCAGCATATAAAGTAGCATATTCTCAATTAATTCCAACGATTGTTTATCATTGTTTAAGAATTTTCTCCTGACAAGATTAATTGATTACTGTCTTTTAATTACGTGTCATATAAAAATAACTACTTATTATTATGCATGAAGATAAAAAACTAGTTTAATAAATTTGCATGAATTATCTTTCTTATGAATTAATAAGTTTCTTAAAAGGCAAGAATTCTGAATGGAGTACGCATTCTTCCAATGTTACGCTGTGTTTATAAAAAAAAACCGATATAATAAATCAAAAAAATACTAAACTTAATTTCATATTTATGTATAATATTTGTACACTTTGCAAAATTTATAAAAGTAATTTGCAAATATTTTTACAAAATTTTTGCATCGTGTTATTAAAAAAAGCAGTTATTTTTTGTTATGTATATTTAAAATTGTATTTTGCAAAATAAAAATAAATTTAATATAATCTGTGATACTTAATTTTTGTATTAGAAGAATAAGTATTAGTATTTTTGTACATAAATAATAAGTATTATGTAACTGTAAATTTAAAAAATATGTCAATAATGTATCACGATCAAAGATCAATTTTCATCTTTGATTTAATAGGAATTGCTAAATAAAGAGGAGACGTTGTTATCTATAAATTGATAAACTACTGGTCTTGACTATAACGTCTTGAACTTTTAATAACAGGATTTCCTCTCGATAACCCTATAACTTAGAGAGTAAGATAAGTGTCTGCGTGTGATAGACACAGAATAATCCCGAAATTCTGGATCTACTTCTATTTGGACTGCTTTTTGAAACAAGACACGCATGATTATAATATAAAAGCAAGATTAAATAATCTCAATTCTTTATACACTAAACATAATAAAGTTAATGGACTTCTTATATCATATGTATAAAATTTTAAATACAATATGATTATAGAAATCTCGTTAAAAAGAAAATAAAGCAAAGACACAATCAATAATATATTCTATTCTAAATTTTGAATATTGTTTAAAAAATTATATTTATAAAATTTTGTTCGATTTTACATAGAAAGTAATATCTATTAATATTTTTCTGTAAATAAATATTGTATAAATATTGTATCTTACAATAACGATGATAAGAGCGTCCTAAATTTTCTTTTTTCTTCAAAAAATTGCTTTATATTTTGTATATTTCTAAGAAAAAAGATTTTATTTGTCAAATATTTTTATAGTTTACGTCTGATATTTATGGTATCTTATCGTACACGTGATATGTTTAACATAATTAAAAGGAAGAAAAGAATCTGTAGATAATCGGCTCATGTCACTAAACTCTTAATTAAAATATCGCGTGATTAATGTCACAACATCATTTCATTTGCTTCTTATGCATATTCACTACTGTGTCTGGCTCTTATGTATATTTTGATATTGATACTTTATTACTTCTTTTGCATCAGGATTGATAAAGTATATAAATTAAAATACAGTCTTTGATCCCACTTTTTTTAAGTATAATTTATTTTCTTAGATTATTTTAGCTGATATATCATTATTTGTGAATTACACTCGTAAATCTGTCATTGAGTAAAAAATCTGTCTATTTATGCGTTAGATTTATTAAGGATATTTTACATATTTTCAAAAGAATAACGAAATTATGAAAAAATTACAAATTATTATAAATTATCTAAATTATATTTAAAAATAATACGCCAAATTTGATTTACTATCTTGATCATAAGTTATTTTAATAAATAATAGTCTTTTTTTTTAATCTATACTCTAATAAAAATATGTAGAAATGTATTATAAAATAAATGATAAAAATCTCAATTTTTTAACAGTTAAGTACGTAATATATTCAAGATTATTTATGTATGGAGTTACATTGCAATGCATGAACTAGTTGCCCAATGAATAAACAAAATACTTATTTGTTCTAGTGTACTTATTTGTTCTAGTATCTTTGTAACTAGTGAATCGCAATGACTTTGCAGTAACTTTGCATAAGTATTATTGTAAGAATATTTAAAGAACTTATACAAAAAAATTTAGATTTTTGTTATCATTAAATTAAAAAAATTTTAATTTTTAACATTTTAAATTTTTGGCAATTTAATTTTTAAAAATAATAAATAAAAAATAAATAAACGACAAAAAATGTGTTATTAAATAAAAATGTAATCTTATTCACACAATTTTCATATGTATATAGTTTATTTAAAGTGTAAGAATTAAACACATTTCCAAATTTAATTTTGTTTGCAGGGACTGTACGTGTGATACATTCTTAAGGAAAAAGGAACGTTATTCATTAATCAGAAACGCGCATAAAAAAGTTGAATTAATAACATATCTGAGATATTACACTGCACATTACTTTTTTCATAAATACTTTTCTAATTTTTATATCAATTCTTACGATTTCCATAAAAATTATGTAATAAACATATCGTTTGTCTCATTTTGCAATTTCATCGTATGATTAGTTTAAGAGAGCAGAAGTTCATGGAATTAAGGATTGAAGATAAGATATAATAATGTCTATGTACTCTATGACACAAATGTTACGCATGAAATATAAAATATAAAGTTTATGTATGTGTAATACAGATTATACTCACTTTTTGACGCCTAACATCATCAGAAAGTATCAATGGCGACACTTGAATCGCTTCGTGAAGTGCATGTTCCGCAGGAACAACCATGTCGAAAGGTTATCAAAAAAAATCTAGAAAAAAAAAAAAAGAAAAACATTGATATCCGATCTAGTTTGAAGCAGCAGCAAAGTAAAAGTTTTGTTGAAAGTAATGTTTTAATTAAATAATCGCAAAAAATTAAAAATTGTTTGATTTCTTCGATTAATAATCTTTATTATCTTTTTAAATTTTAAGAGAAGTCCAATAAAAATTAATATAAAATACAGGCATATATATGACAAAAAAATGTTAAAAATGTAATATAATTTTATCGCCATTATTATATTATATTGTATTATATTGTAAAATTGTATTATATTGTAAAATTATGACACATCACATAAGATTTTAACTTGTAAATAATATATAAGTTCCCGTAGTATTGTTCCAAATGAAATATTATTGCAGATATTGGTTAGACATAACATTTACTAAATCAGTTACTTACTATCGCTATTGCCACAAAAAATTAATTTACAATAAGCATTCCTGAGTCTATCGCAAATACTATTTTATATATCAGCAAGGCCAAAAGACAATCAGTTTTATCATTATAATTGACGTTCGCATAACAAAACATACTTATAATCCATACATACTTATAATCTAATAATATTTTTTATTTAATCGAAATTAATAAATAAAACTAAGACGTTTTATTATACGTAATAATTTATAAATTTAAAAAATATGTAAATTTAATTTAATGAAAATGTATAATATGTAATTAATTATATTTATTTATTCCTTTTTATTACAACTTGGCAAATTATGAAAGACATGACTGGAGCATATGATTTCTGATAACATAGTTTACTTTACTCATAAATTCTACGTCATTTAAGATAGAGTTTTCCGTTGTAAATGTATCATTGTACGTCACTATAAATCAATTAACGTTCTGAATTAATGGGAAACCAAAAAGTGGAACGCGCATTGCATCAGCGATTGTGCACGGAAAAGTACTTAATTAGCTAAATGTTCCGTTAAATTCCATTACTGACTTTTAAGCACATATTGTGAATTTACAAAATAATAAGGTAACAACAAATCACTACACTCTTATCTGGAATGTATGAAGATGTCGGTGTTACAGCGTTGTTGAAATTTTTTCCGGTTTTGAGTTAATGCATTTAAGCAATTTACTCGGGGATCGGAGATTAAGTTGTACAGTTAAGAACGTTCACTGGAAAGTATTGGATAATTATTCGGAAGGGTAATCTTGAACCTGGTGCCGAAAAGATTACGAAGCTTATAGAATCTACATGGATCGGCTTTTCCTTGTAGTTAGAAAACGTGAGATTGATCTTCAATTTCTTGAGAGTATATACGCGTTCGCGGATTGAATTTGCCAATTTGTTTTGATTTAATAACTGCGCTAATTTTTGGAAATAAGGGAAAAGATCATGATTTGAAATAAGAGCTGATTTTATTTGAAATCTTAATCTCTTCTCTCGTTGTCTTCGTCCGCTTTTAGTAGGCAGGGGGTAATACTAAAGTAGTAGGTAGAGGTAATACTAAAGAATTATCAATGGTCCGAAGAACTGCCGTAAGACGGGGGCCGCGCTATTGGCAGCGACAGCCCCTCGGATACTCATGTATATGTACTTGTATGTAACTTGAATGAGACGCAGAGCAGAGATTTAGGTTTCAACCGATTCAATTCAGTATTTTCGTTCAATAAGAAAAATAGAACAATGCGAAAAGAAAATATATACGAGTGTGTTTTTGACGAGGCGCGAGAATAGTTCTCACCTTGATCTAACTAATTTCCGATTATACTGGATAGATTTTTATTCCTGCTTTTCGAATGAATTGAATGAATGGAACTAATATTTCTGTTTTTAGCAGCTCCTTTTATAGTTTGGAAATGAATGTGGAAGTGTCCTTTTAGGACCAATCATATTCTTCAAGATTTGGTAGAACCTATACTCGCGCTTGTTTTCTTACGATAAGGCAGCAAGACTCCGCGTAAGCCCTACTCTCCATTCTATGAGTTTAATCTAATAGATAATAGTTGAGAGTTTTAATAATTTATAATAAAAATTCGGTCTTCCTTAACTAATATCCTTATGCGAGGCAAATCTACTACATTCTGAATCATATATCTAAAAAATTAGTTTAATTTTATTGAAAAAAAAGAAGAGAAAGGCATTCGGGAAGATTTCTATTTTGCTGTTAATTGCTTAATTGCTAAACGCTAATGTAATATACATTATTACTAATATAATGTTAATATACGCTTTTATTTATTATTTTGTAGAAACGCTTCTTTGAGAGAGATCGTGGGATATTCTTAGACATTCTTTAGAGTAGATAATCTGTGTGATGCATAAAGATATATAATGTAACCTGTTTGTTGGTTTGATTATTTAAATAAAGGAATCCTATCCTCTTAAAAGAGAAAAGGAATTTTCGGTTTTTAAATAAAAAATAAAGATAAAATAGGGATGAAATATCAAGATAAAACGAAATACTAATCTAGAGACAAGATAAAAATAAGATATAAATCATATTTATATTTATAATAAGAGAGGATTTTATCGGGATGTAACATCGGAAACGCAATAAAAATAAAGAAAAAAAAAGGCGCTTGTTAATTAAAACTTTGAGTAGCCTATTGTATATTTCTAAAGAGTATTAAATGATAAAATACATCAAGAATCTAGATATCGAATCAGATGTGCAGATATTTCTCTGTTAGAATAGTCTAACTTATGATAACGATTATAATCGAGCTCGATTATTGGAATGAATATAATTGCGAGAGTTTGAATATCAATTTATCATATATATGTATTGTCAACGGCATCATTGCTAACGGCATGAAGCTACATTATGGGTGTATAAACAACGTTATCAACAATCATTTATAAGTCTATATAACAACAAGACCATAAAAGTTAAACCAGTCGTCTTCCAAGCCCGATCAACTGGTTCAGGTAACTTGCCTCTCGCGTTACAAACCATTTTTCTTATTTCCATATCTTATATACAGTTCCGCCAATTTAACTTTCAAAGTGATCTGGAGAAATTCTATATTTAAAACAGTATTTCATTTCGGCATGTATCTGTTACAATCCGGTTGTTGCATAAAGCCGCAATGTATTCACAAACTGCAACTTTCCTATATA
>NW_012130068.1:3727505-3738137 GCF_000143395.1 Atta cephalotes | reverse complement strand
ATTTTATATAATAGTAATAATATCAGTTTCATAATAGTTTCATAATAATAATATCAGAATATTATGTATATAAAGGTAAAAATTTTTATGTTTTTATTTTCAACATTCTAATTAGATTTCATTGTTTGTTTGATATTAGAAGAATAGAACAAAAGCAGGAAGTGCAGCGTATGATTTATTTTCGTTACAACAATGTATGTATTTTAATTCAGCCAATGTTGTACAACTCTTGAAGATTAGATTTGGCGTCAAGTGCACTCTGGTTATCTAATCGAGTACTTTTTCTGAAGAGTACAATTCATAAATATTTTACCTGCCGTTTAAATAATAAAAGTTTAATAATTCATGGGATTATCAGCATCCTAGTAAGATCAAGATGCGTGGGAATCAAACGGAGAAATATAAATAATAAACAGTTCATATTTTTAGATTTTGTTTTCGAATATATCTGTTACGTGTGTGTCTACGAAAAATTTATAAACAAATCAGTCTTGCACGAATAATTTTTAAAGTAAAAAAGCTAGAAATATTTTAAAATTAATTAAAGAAGTTAGTAATTTAGAAAATATCAAAATAACTTTAATAAATTTTAACTACTGCAGAGTTAAGTGTAAGATTGTAAGTAAGATTGTAAGTAGAACTTGTTTTAAAAGAAACACGTGTATAAAAATAACGACAACTGAGACGACAAACTCTTCATTCCTGGAACGCGATAGATAGATAAAAGACAAGGTTGCGTAAATGTGACATTGGATGGTGTGATAACGTTTTGTCAACTAGACGAAATGCCATGGATATCATGTAAATTGACGTAAAACAACAATCTTAATTTATTTGTAATTATCGCCTTGATATTTTACTACGAAAACTACGTAGAGAACTACGTAGAGAAGAATGTGTGCGCAATTCGACATTATCTAATATTCAGTAAAGACGATCGAAATCTCGTCATTAAAGTTAATTATATGAAATTACTTATTTCAAAACTCATACATCGAATAAACATGATGATAAAGCGACGACTGGATTTTATTTTTGATCAAGAATCAAAGACCTCACATATCTCATGCAGACATGACGATTACGCTATCATATCGAAATTTTAACACTCGTTAAATTTGCGTAAGTTCGTTACTTTGCGCAAAAGTACAGAGATTTTGTTTGCGTCTCTCAAATACGCGCGTATTGTTTATATTAGAAGAAATACAGTTTTCTTTATACAACATGTATATACGAATTTATTGAGAGATGTTCATGTCATCTTAATAAAATCTTGAGTAGTCGAAATTCTTGTAAAAAAACAAATATTACACTGAGAAAAAAATACAGTTAATTTTAATAAATATTTAGTTCAATACTGCCAACTAAACATTTACTTACAGTAAGTAAATATTTGTTCAATAAAAAAAATGATTATTAAATCAAATTAACATTTCTTGTATCATATAATAAATATAGCTTCAATAAATAAATATATCTTTATATTTAATAAATATTTAGCAGTATTCAACTAAATATTTATTAAAATTGACTATATTTTTTTTCGGTGTAGAAATTTCGATTAGCAAAATTATATTAAAATTGCAAAAAGATTATATGAAATAATGATTCAGTACAATTCTTCACACTAATTAAATATACTAATAATTAAGTGATATGTCGAAAGAGAAAATGGGAATTAAATATTTTTAATATAATATTAAATCCTTCTTGAAAAGAATCCAAATTTAAATATAGTTTTATCTAAAAAATAATTACTTTTGACTTATTATTAGAAAATTTGTAGAAAGTTTTATACTCACTTTTACATTTGCTTATCATAAACACACATTATTCTAATCCAAATGATATCGACAAAGAAATATTTAATTATTGGAAGACCGCAATCTAGAATGTGGTCCTCAGTACATTTATCGATTATCATTACGATAATATCTGGTTCCGATTGCATAATATAACCGTAAAAGATGGAAACTGAATATATATCGGAAAATTTTGTCGCGCGACTGAATTACGTAGCGAAACGTTTCATCGACGAACATCACGTGTTACGATGGTACGACTGGTGTAACAACCGGCGAGAACACATGCTACACAATATTTCAAGGACCCACGTGGTTCTCGTTGAGAAAGTAAACAGAAACAAACCTGCGTATTGATGAGAGCTGATATTTAAATCATGAACTTCAATGTTTAAATGTACGGCAAACTGAAGCTCCGATCACGGTAAATCGCTAAAGAACAATTCGCGAATCTTAATGAAATATCAACATGTGACCTCAGAACCGTCACAAAAAGATACCTAACGATTTCTAATACAGTGACCGCGATTCCATTTCTATAATAGTTACTATTCTATATATTTTCGCTGTTTGTGGAGAAATGGCGTTTCTCTATATTTAAAACAATATAATTCATTAAAATAAATGTAGATTCTATTTTAAGAATTATTAGTTACAACATCAAGAATTTAAAGTTTCGAAAGTCGAGGCTTTGAAATTCTAATATTAATTATCTATAAAATATTAGAAAAAATATATCGTATATATAATATTAATTCCTTTCGGAGCAAAATTTCAAATTTATATGAAATCCAACAATCAGAAAATATCAGTATCAAATATCAATGTTCCTTTTTAAAAAGAGAAAGTATACTAAAAAAATAATGTATATTAGAATTTGAATTTAAAGATGTATCTAATAATTAAAATAATTCAATCATAAGAATTTATATTTACTTTAACATATTATATTAATATTAATACACATTTTATGCAATTTTATAAAAACCAAAATGATTGAAAAGATTGAATAATCGAATAATAAAAAGATAAACATTCAATAATCGAAAAGATCAAAAAAAATAGACTAGAGATAGTCATGCCACTTTACACTGTTACGCTGTGAAAGAAAAAATTTACATCTTACGAAAATATTTACTTTACAAAAAGCATCAAAATTATTCTTTTGCAATATAATATTTCGCATTTAATAACTTATATAGTAAAGAGATCATTCAAAAAGGAAATTGATATGGCAAATGCCCTCGTAACAAAATGCCCTCACGTAATTCTCGAATATCAATAAGTAGATGGTCCAGGAAATGCTCCAGTTTCAGTGAGACAGGAGGGCACGTTAAGTGGTGGGACTACTGACCCAATTTTGCATACGGTACCTGATTTCACACACGTGTTTACCCCTTCCGCTGATCTCCGGATCGATCGATGGCGAGACTAACAATGCTAGCTGTTGGTCTTCACGAGCTTGGCTCTTCGTCGTAATACACGTGTGAATGGAACAGCGAGAAATGTACTCACGACGGAGCCGAGCGGCGACTGGTCGACGATCGACGGTCGTGCCTCCGACGAGCTTCCAACGTGATCCACGATCGTCTGATCTGGCCCGCGGCATCCACCACTACTAGCCGCGTGCGTCACGCATACGTACGTACTTCGGTAACACGTAATGCGTGAACGAATGAGGGGTCATGCGGGCACATATGCCGATATGCGAGCCCCTGTTTTCGTGCCTTCCTTCGTGACGTCTATGAAAACACAGAAAGCTGCGTTCACAAGCGCGAATCACCGTCAATCGAGAACATCATGATTTGATGTGATTGTTATGCTACTGAACAGGCGTGTTTGTTGATAAATTTGAAACCGGATTTGGAGTCTCAATAAATATTTGATCAAATATTATTTGTCTATCTTTATTTGTTGGGCATTTAATATCTCTGACGTTACAGAAAGATAAATAACTTAGAACTCTCTAATCTGAAGGTTGAATTTATTTATATTTTGAAATTATTTGATGAGATATTTTTAGGTTATTATTCGATAATTATCTTTTTAGTTTTTTCACAATTTATTTATGACTTTGGAATACCTTGTAATGTGTTTATTAATAATAATATAAATGATTTTAAATTTATCGAAAAACCTTAATGGTTTATTTGATTAACATATGATATCAATCTATTACTAATTACTTAATAATAAAGGAGCACAGTAATAAAAAAATATATATGCTTGTGATTGACAATAACATAAAATATTAAATCTGAGACTAAGGAAAATTAATTAAATCTCAAAAGTTTTTTATTACCAATATCTAATTAAAGTGAAAGAAGAGATAAACGAAAATTTAATATTAAAAATATAAAACGATTAAATAAATTTCTTCTTTAAATAAAAAAAAATATTGATTTCCTTGCATTGAATATTTCATTTAAAAGTTAATTCTTTGTGACGTTTTTCGCTTTTTGATTACAAGAAAGAAATCGGAAAGATTCGATCTTACGATTCAATATCGTGATATTATCTCAATTATTGATTATCCCTTAAAACTTTCAATCTCTTATTTTTTAAGAGATGGTAGCTTGAGAATTATTCCGAAATTTAAAAATTAAAAAGAATCTCAAAAATATTTATATATTCGCAATCTTAGATTTCGTTCACATATTTAACGATATACACATTTATTTTCTAACGTGGCTTACGCATCTCAAGTGACAAGTCGACCCATTCATTCTGAGTTCATAAACCTGCGCATCTGTGTGTGTGTTGTTGTGTGCAGCACATACATATATAAATACAATACATAGTTATCATTGGACATATGATCAAATAAATTTATGCATTATTCGACTTGTTTTATCTTCAAATCTAATTTTTTATTGCATGCATAATCTTCAATTCAACATTATCTTGAATTTGAGGTCATTAAGTCATTTCAAATGTCAATTAAACGACATTTACCCCACAAAGGTCTGACTGGAAACATAAAAGCAAGTTAAAATGCACACACATAGATTAAGAAATCTTTGCCTAAATAATGTCATGTTCAATGTAAATAATGTCATGTTCGACTTATTGAATTCTTAGCGTAAAATTATAATAAATACAGAATTTAATAATATAAATAAGTAAATAAATAATAAATCAATAAAATTGTAATTCTAATTAAATATACATCTGAAATGTTTTAAATCAATTGACTGGCTCTCTATCTAGATATGTTCACATAATTCTGTCTTTCAATCCTCTTGTATGTTTTATTTACAAATGCATGAAATAAAAATTAATAGAAATATGTAATAGAATATGTATATAAATTACATATATATAATACTTTAGTATACAGCGCGTAGACGTAGGTCTGTATGTACAGAGAAGCAATGAAGTAACATCCGTCTCTCTGCAGACTATATAAGCTGAATGGAGTTTGATTAAAACGGTTGATGTGTGTGTTTAAATTTAGATCATTGCAATTGCCCAATCCTTCCTTCCCCTTTAGTAAAGACCAATCTTAGATCTCTGAATACATTCGATTGGATCGTATCACAGTTCGTTAAAGTTATAAAATATTAAATATAATTAAACAATATAACGTAAATTATATTATTTAAATGTTTTATTCTTTATTTTAATATATAAGTGAAATAAATATATATTAAATTTAAATATCAAAGATATAATTATTAATATTACAAATTTTTAATGTAAAAAGTATAAAGATGATAATTCTATATTTCTTTAGCACACAACGAAGTAAAAAGATTTTGTGATTGTATCGAGAAATGACATGATTGATAAAAAATATCAAATATGTTCGAAATCCATAAGACTGATCACTCGAAAGAGAGAACATTTGATCCGCTGACCCATCTTATTAAAATCTCTGATGTATTAATAGAGAAAAATATATGAATACATGATGTGTCATAAATTTAGATGAATAACTCTTTTATAAGCGAAACTTTATTGCAATTATTATCGAATTGGTATACACGATACTTAACAGATATTAAATATAACTGCTATAAACATACAAAAAAATTTGTACCATAAAAATAATTAAACCTTTAGTTACATGTTGTAGAAATATGTCATAAACTTATTAAGGAAATTATATATTTTCTAAAATTTTTTAAATACAAATAAAATGAAAATGTAATTATTGTGTTCCTTTTAAGAAAGTTTTCGATTTTCCGTGTTTTCAATTTTAATACTATTTTTATTATAAAGTGCATGGTTTAAATATTAATGTAAAAATTACTTGTGCTAGCATAGTATAATTTACATATTTTAATGCTTCTACAATTATTTTTTCAGAAAATATGTAAATCTATATAACATATTTATAAATATATAATATATATTAACGATATTATTACTCAGGCAGGAGGTCATCTCCGAGTTCTTCGTCACCAAAATCATCATCTCGCTTTCCAGCTGCTGTCATAGGACGAGTAGGAAGAGGTCCTACAGGATCTGCATAACTTGAACCTAGAAATCATTTTTATGATTCTAATAACTTAAATAATATAACTGAATAATGTATCAGCCAGTATCACATATATCATTTTCACTCTGAATATCATATTAGAAAGATGGAAATACAAAATGAACACAAATATTCCAGCAATTTCTCAGATTTATAGCTGCGATCAGTAATATGTAACGGTCTGCCGAGTGTATTAAGTGATAAAGAGAGAACAAAAATAGACTAGTCAAAGTGGCCGCAGTCATCAATCATTTATTCAATCCATTAGAGTGGCTCGCGTACCACTTGTAGATCACTTTTACTGATGCTTGCTTTCAGTGAATGCTAATCATACTAAAATTATTAAACCTGCATAACCGTTAAATTTTCCACGAAGCTCATGTAATGTTAAAATCGTATGATAAAAGATTCTATTTTCATTAGAGTCACAAAAAGTTAAAAATATGTAAAATACAAAAATAAAATTGTAATATAAAATAATATGATTTTGTTATTTAAGCAAAGGCTTAATATTTATTTAATATTAATAGATTCTTAAAACAAATCAGTGGAAATACCAATATACAAGAAGTGATTTAATTCCATAAATTTAATAATCGTACTTTGGTAATCATTTCGGCCTGAAATTGGCCGTCGATCCGGACTTGGTCTATGATCTGACATTACACTTAATCCTGAACCAGCTCGCGATGATGTTCCACTATTACTTTTCCTAGAACCTGCATAAAACGTAGAGAGATTTAATGATAACTTAAAAGAAATAAATAATTTATATTATTGCACATATTATTAATATAAATAATAATAACGGAAACTAATAATAATTCAAATTTATTGGATCTCAATGCATATACCAATAGTTAAAAATGATTATTCATACATTACTTTCAAACATTCTATTATACATTAAAATACATTAAAATACCTGTTGTGCCTGGTCTTGCTGAACCTTGTCTTTCTTTTAGTTCTTTAGCTTTCTCAGCCTTTTTTAATTCAGCCGCGTACATCTGTGCTTCTTTCAAACCCAAATCACTACATAACCTAATCAAAAATTTTAGACATTCTATATTATCCGGAAATTTATTATGAATATCTTGATATTCTGTGAGAGCTTTATGGAATTGCCCAGTGCGTCTTAAACACGCGGCAACTAATAATCTCCATCTTGGTTCATCTGGCGCGAGCTCTACTGCTTTTTCAAAATAAGTCAATGCTTTTTCAGCAATCTTAAAAAAAGAATACAATGTAATAAGAGAAAAAAATGTATAATTTTATTATCAAAAGCAACAAATTGTTAATACAAATATCGTTAATACAATAATTAGTTAATAAATTATCGTATAATAATTATATTATTAAATTATTATATTATATTATACCTGCATTGATATAAAATAGGATCCAATCCAGTCTATCACCTCAAAATTAGCAGGATAAAATCTATGGGACTTATAATAAATTTATAGTTGATAAAGAAACTAAATAAAGTATGGGAAAAAGTTCGTGACGTTTTTCCCGTTAGATGGCATTAAAAAACGCCACGAACTTTTTCCCACATCTAATATATATCACAAATATGATTACAACAACTGAAGAAGGATTTAGTTAATTAGAAGAAATAAACTTACGTCATTGTAATACTGAAATGCCTGCTGTTTATCTCCTATTGAATCATATAATTCTCCCAATTTTTGTAAAACACCTGGATCAGATGATATTATACCTAACAACTGATTATACCTGTTTGAAGTAAGATATTTAAATTAATTCTCATGATATTTAATGCAAATATTAGAAATTAATTATATAAAATTTTAAAAATAAAGAATAATATATAATTGAATTTAAAATACCATTCAGATGCTTGATCAATATCGCGCATCAATTGATACAGATGACCAATTTGATATAACGTTTGTGGATCATGTCGAACGATATTACGAATTTTCCAGAAACACTCTAAGGCCTCTTCATACATGTTCTCTTTCTTATAAACTAAACCTACAAATAAGAAATGTCATTATTAACAAAATAATATATATATGCATTAATATAGTTACATATGAAATAAATGGATGCATTTAGTGCACAGATGCAGGTAGTGCAAGAGAATATTAATATTGAAATATTTTAAGCAAGATAATTCTTACAAAATCATTACCTAAATTGTACAGAGCTTGTACATGACTAGCATCTGTCTCTAATGCACACAATAACAGCTCCCTAGCAACATTCAATTCATCTTTTCTAATTGCACAAGCGGATAAATTAACGTAGGCAGCTGCATTGTAAGCATCGGCATTACGAGCTGCTTCACCATACTTTTCAGCTT
Organism: Atta cephalotes; assembly: GCF_000143395.1. Classification (NCBI taxonomy): domain Eukaryota; kingdom Metazoa; phylum Arthropoda; class Insecta; order Hymenoptera; family Formicidae; genus Atta; species Atta cephalotes. Next base: position 3,729,520 of record NW_012130068.1, on the reverse strand, counting down.
GATCATAATCTCCTTGCTAAAGAATTTTCTGCTTAGATGCAAGAAATAAGTCAACATAACTATAAATATTAAATACTTATAAATATTACTCACAAGATAATAGATGAACGAAAGCATAGTTGCTGCCCCACTATTGGCTTTGGTGTCACGATTTTCAAACATTTTTAATGTATCTATGGCTAATTGTGTTTCTCGATTATGTAAAAATACTATAGCTTTGTTTATTTCTAAATCAGCAGCTAAAATACTATACGCCGAGGACTTTATGGCATCAACACACCTACAAATAATTGTGTAACTTTTTATTAAGAAACTAGACTAAATGTAATTCTTTAAAAATGTAATTCTTTAAAGTATACCAAGCAAATCCAGCCGTAAGTGACTCTTCAATAACAGGCGCTATAAGCTTTGCTGCGCAAAGTATAGTTTTCTCAGCTTCTAATTTCATTTCTTTTTCCAATTTTGATAAGTCATCATTCTTTATAACTTCATTTAATATATTAGATTCAACATCATCCTACATATAAATAAGAAAATATAATTCACAAACTATAGTATAGCTTAATGTTTCATTCATGATTATATGTCAATGAAAAATTATATCTGAATAAATATTCATATATAATCATTATTTTATACATAAACAATAACATTTAACAGAAATAAAAAAAAGATGAGAAGTCTGTGTGAGTGTGGAATATTTGATGAAAAGAGACAATTGCTATAAATATGTCACTATGTGCATCTTTGTGAATCATAAGACACATATTGTGACATGTAGCGGTGCAAGTGTTGGCAACTCTTTGAAAGATATACAGCTTTAATAAAAACGCAGTATAATAGTGCCAAACTCACGGGATTTATGCTATACTTGTCCTCCTGATCTACATTAAGTTGTACTTCTAGTAACTCTAAGAAAGCTCTTTTCATCTTATCACGATGAGATAACGCGAAATGACATAAAACAGCATGCAAACCCGCATTAAACTCAGATCTCTCCCTCATCACCCATTCAAAACTATTAGCTGCCTCTTCTAATCGACCCATTTGCACAAATAACATTCCCATGTTATGCATAATCTTTATTCTGCGAAATATTTACCAAATTAATGATAGTAGCAATGAAATAATCGTTCCTCAACAGTTCCTCGATCATATAAACTGATAAATATATTCATTGATAAGTATTCACCTTAAATCTTTGTGGGCTGTTGGAGCTTGATCAAATGCCATTCTGTACATTTTTATAGCTTGAGGTAGTTGTCCCATTTTTACATAAATGTTACCCATATTAACTTTGAGTCGAGCACTATTACTAAACATCCTATTCCTTGTTATAGCTTGATAAGTTGCTATAGCTTCTGTATACATTTCATTATTTGTATATTGAACCGCTAAATTGAATAGCACCTGCAAAAATAAATTTACAATATATTCAATCTCAGCCGTAATATAATTATAATTATATAATTTTATAATTATAATTTTATGTAGTACATAATTAATATGTTCTGATATATTCTGATCAATCATCTTATTATTTTACATCGTATAAATGTATATATATGTATGAGATAGCCAGTACAAAAATTGGAGCAAAATTACAATTTAATCCGATTATTATAAAGAATAACAAAATATAAGAATTTATAATAATGAGCTTACAGCAAATGTTAAGTCTATATTGTGATTATCACTAAGACTAGCTTGTTCTTGTAATCGTATAAGAGCCCTTTCTCTTGAAGAAGCTTCACGCGCTCGTTCCAAAGCAATTTTTATATTATTTTCTGAGGCTGCCTGTACAGAAGTTTCAATCAAACCCATTATTCTTCTTTCAGTCGTTTTTATCTTCTCTTCCGGTCTTTAATAGAAAGAAATCATTTAAATATATTTTATTAATGTTTTTAATGCTACATTAAATATATGTATAAAACACACACACACACACACACACACACACACACACACACACACACACACACACACACACACACACACACACACACACACACACA
>NW_012130068.1:3723670-3726343 GCF_000143395.1 Atta cephalotes | reverse complement strand
TGAAAATATAAATATAAATCTTACGTGTCTTCTTTGTTAGTTTCTAGTGGAGGCGCAGGACCTCTAGAACTAGTTCCCATATTAAGAGGATCAAAAGCTTGTTGACTGCTCGTATATCCAGCACTCCTCACCGCTGTCATAGGTCTAAGTCCACTAGTCATAGATTGCATTGATGTGGTGGTACCACTTCTTTGAAACTAGAAAAATAAAAGCGAAGGTCAAGGATTCTTGAAATATGTCAAAACTAAGTGTATATATAATATCAATAAAATTATAAAACTATAATAAGATACATAAATTATTATAAGTGCTGCATTGATAGTTAATGACAGATTCTCTGTCTAATATGAAATTTATTTTTTTGAAATTTTTATATTGAAAATCTTCTTATAAAAAAAATTCAAATACTATTTAAATTAAATTGATTTAAAATCATAAATATAATGATCATAATCTACTTGCACTGATAAAAATCTATATCATGAAATATCCTTTATTATTAAGGAAAAGTTATTCTAAATTAGTCACAAAAACTGCAATTGAATTGTTTATGGTAGGATATCTGTTATTCTACTACATATATAAACTCCATATAACTTACTCGACTTGATGTTCCAAGACGCATTGCAGTACCTGGTGTCTTGGGAGTGAACTGTCAAATAAAATGTGTAATTTTATTAAAGAAAAGAAGCAGATGCTTAATTAGTAGTAATTATAATTTAGTAATATTGTGTAATGTAATATAAAATGAAATTTTAGCGATACAAGTAATGACTAATTATGTTTACTCACTATTGATCTTTTTCCATAACTTGTTCTGACAACTTCCTGAAATAATTCATCCTGCTCGAGATCTTTAATATTGTACACCGCTGGGTAATCATTATATCCCGCATAAATATCATCTTCCACTTCCGTGGCAGACATGGTCAACAGTTTTTTACGGTAATCCGTATAATTGTACCTTTTATTATGTGTACAATATACGTATGATCATACGTTAAACAATCGATTTATACGCTCTAACTATATTTCCGAATAATTTAAATTGGACGAGTAAAATTAAACGAAAAACTTTTTTGGGAAGTATACTCCGAATTACATATGAAGGAAACGATAGCTAACAGCTGATCATATAAAAATCATGAAATACAAATATAGTATCAGAGAAAAACCTGAGAGAGGACATGAGGGCTTTTTTTCTGTAACCACAAAATGCCCTCGCGCACTACTGCCCTCTGAAGAAGTGGATGTAAACTACACAATAATATCCATTTTTTTGCTCCTGATGAAAATAAATCGCTGAATTCGTTAAAAATTTTATTAATTTGATAGATTTTAATTATTTAAAGATTTCAGCAATTTATTTCCATCAGGAGCAAAAAAATGAATATTGTTGTGTAGTTTACTTCTACTTCTTCAGAGGGCAGTAATGCGCGAAGGCATTTTGCAGAAAAAAGTTCTCAACTAGAGAAAAACCTGAAAGTGGTCATCTCGATCTTTTTCATGTGACGCTTGGAAGTTTCGTACAATAATAATACCACCGTGATACCAACAATTTTATAAAATAATGCGAACTCTGACAAAAAATAAAAGGTAAAAGTGGCTTTTTTATATAATTGCTCACGTGAAGACGAGTTTTGACATTTCAATATTATATCACAATTTTTATTGCTCTCTTTGATGATTCACAATTAAATAAAGCTTAATAATAAATTATACCTTTCTTTTTCTCTCTCTTTAAATAAAGATAAATGTAAATTTTTTTAAAGTTATGTAACAATTTGAACTAAATAGAATAATGTGAGATTAATTTTAAGATATATAATTTAAATATAATAAAAGATATATAATTTAAATATAATTTACCTATCACTTTTCTTTATTAAAAATACAGAATAAGATATAAATGACAGAATTAAATGATTTAAAAATAATAAAAAGCCACACCATAATAAAAAGCACACACAATAAATCTTTTAATAAAAGTATTGCGTACATTGCGCGGATTTCGTCCGTCGATAATAAAAAGTTATTACAAACTAATATAATTGCTTATTTTAACACAATTTGAAATATATAGATGAATTGTGTAACAAATGTAAGAAGTAAAGCAAAAGCCGTGCAATAAAGCCTATTCATCAGAGAGTAATAAAATTGTAACAAATAGATTATTTTACTTATTTTGTAATTTATGCATTAATATTTCGATAGTTAAACGTCGCGGGTCCTCGATGATTGTTTGGCGGGCAGGGGCGGGTGGGTACGTCACGTTTATGCGAAGTTACCACGCAATTATTCCCTTACCGAGATTCGTACAGGTAGGTATCTGTGCCGCGTGCCATTCTCTTTCAAATTTCTTTTGGAGACGTATTTACGAAATTTGCAACAAATAATACGAAACGTCGTACTTTAAATATATTTCAAACACTTATTTAAAATATTAAATAAGAAATAAGTCAGAAAAATATTTTAAAATAATAAATACTAAATAACTACTTTATTTTTTTAAAATGCATACTTTAAATAAAATTGTTTTAAATACAACTGACTGATATGACTTAATTAAAAAATATATATAAAATAAGTGTGTGTGTGTGTGTGTGTGTGTGTGTGTGTGTGTGTGTGTGTGTGTGTGTGTGTGTGTGTGTGTGTGTGTGTGTGTGTGTGTGT
>NW_012130068.1:3711005-3721000 GCF_000143395.1 Atta cephalotes | reverse complement strand
TGCGTGCGTGCGTGCATGTTGTGTGTGTATGTGTGTATCGAAAATTTATTTAAAATAATAAATTCTATATAACTCTTCTATCCTTTTTACTAAAAATATATATTTTAAATAACTTTATTTCTTAAATATGACCGAGCCTTGTATATTGTTAACTTTACATTCTACGTGAAACAAGTAAAATACAATTAGTATTTCGTCGCGGAATTAATGAAATAATTTCTTATTGATAATTTCTTATATCAGTTTTCTCAAAACTCAGCAGTTTAGTTTTAGCGGGAATCATTTAATGTGATATCACACATAATTACGTCATAATATAATGGAAAGCATATTCGACATTTATTTTCTAATTTTAAATATCAACTAATTTCATATCAACTAATGTGCTGAACGTAAAAGGCAAAACGTAAATAGCTTTTTTTACAAAATTATTCACATAAAGTGTTTTTCCAACCAATCTTATATGTCAATTTTTATTGCTCTCTTTGATTTACAATTAAGGATTAATAATAAATTTTATTTTTTTAAATAAAAATAAATGCAAATATTTTTTTTAATCATAACATTATATCATATAATTTCGACTAATAGAATAAATAGCATTTATATACATTTAGATATAATTTAAATGTGTCTATTACTTTTTTCAGAATAAAAATGCGAAATAAGACAGAATTAAATGATTAAAAAATGTTAACAAGCTACAATATGTTAATCTTTTGTTAAAAGTATTGCGCGGATTTCGTATACAAAAAGTATTACAAACTAATAATCGTTTATTGTAACACAATTTGAATTTCTAAGATATAGATAAAACATTTAAATTATATATATCTAAATTATATATATCTATCTTGTGTGCGTAATCCAAGAAATACAGCAAAAACCGTGTGTTAAAGTCTATTTATTGGAGAATAATAAAAATGTAATGAATAAATTATTTTACTTATTTTGTAATATGCGTTAATATTTCGATGGTTAAGATGATCGGTTATCATGATTAAGAAGATGCGTGACCTTGTTTTGACGCAGTCGGGCAGGCGGACAGACAGCGCGTCATGTTTACGCAGTAAACGCACAGTCATTCCATTACTCAGTACAAGCAAATAGCTGTGTCGCGTGCCGCTCTTCTTCACATTCCTTTTTGAAACGTTATCGCGAAGAATGTTAAATATAATATATAACGTTGTATTTTATGAATATTCACAGTATATGATTATTAACTCTTGCGCACGATTAATTATTCAAAGAAGGATTAAGATGACAATCATATATTACGGAATAAATATTTCGTACGGTTCATTCATATGGAATCAAAACGTAATGGAAAATAGAATATTTATTATTATTTCGCGATAATTACGGACAATAATTTCTGTTTAACGTATAATTTTTCTCTCGCTTGAGTAATAAGCAATTTATGCGACTTCTTTCACAATTAATATATATAGTTTGTGTAATTAATAATTTAATTAATTTTAATCGTTTTCGTGCATCTTTCATGATATGATAAAAAATTGAGTAACTTTGAAATTATTTATCGATAATAAAGGTAAAATTTCTAGCTCGCAGCTCTTTTTTTTTAATTTGTTTTTTATAATACTAAAGGTTATGCAATAAAATATTAATTAAACATAAAAATAAAAAATAAATTAAAAGATATTCACTTGCAAAAACGGACTACTAAATTTATTAGTAGCTCGTTTTTTTTTTATGGAGGAGTATATTTACAAAAAAAAGAGTTAGAAATTAGAATAGGGAGTGGTGGAGCCTTAGGTTAATTCGTTTTTATTTAAATTGTTTCTACAACTTTAAATTAAATGTAGTTTGCTTACAATTAGAAGAATTCCAATTTTATTCAACGGTTTGCAAATTGTAAATATATTTGGTAAAAACAGAACAGCTTTTTTAATACTATTAAATAGTATTAAAATTTGTATTTTAATGATTAGCGAAATAAAGTAAAATAATTAAAATAAAATAAAATAATTAAAATAAAATAATTCAAAATAAAAATATAAATATAGAAAATATATAAATATCCGCAAAGAAGGGCCACTATAATTTATAATAATCCGTTTAGGAAAAAGACCCTCATGTCTTCTTTCAAATTTTCTCTTTAGTAATATAAATTTAGTTAGAGGAACTGTACAGTTCCGTTCAATTCCATTGTGTACTAAAGCCATCTTGCTACATATCAGAGAAAAAACCTCGACGAGATCGACGAGATTCCTCTCTGCTCGCGCAGAACTTGATCGATGCTGATAAAAGATTTTTAATTTCAAATAAAATATTATTATTTGAGCTCAATTAGATACATATGTACATATAATAGGAACAATGTAATAATGCACTTATGTCAAATTTATTTGAAAAGCTGTGAAGGAAGGTAAAGAAAAAAATTGATTAAAATAATAAAAAATCTTTTATTACCCAATATTTATACTTATATAAATAAACAGATCGATAAATATCTTATTTGCAATATATAAATAAATACTTATTTGCATAAAATCTCTTATCCGATTCAATTTATCCGATTTTTTTTTTGTTCAATAAAATATTTTGAAAATGTTTAGAAAGCTCAGTCTGTCTTCGTAATTAGCTGTCATTAATATTTCTATACAAAGTATAATTTTTATGATACAGCATGATGTCTTTTTTAGATATCCTTTTAAATTAATAATCATAAATCTGTTTAAACACTATTAATTACATAAATTTAAATAAATAATATTAAATAAACAATTTAAATAAATAAAAAATTATATAAAAGCTACAGCAATAAGTAAAATAATTTTTATTAACTTAAATATAAGTAAAATGTGTGTATGAGTTTCTATAGTTGTTCCATAGTTGCGCAAATATATTTAAAGCGATAAGATATAATAAATTCGCAAATAGTTGGAATATAGCAAATAGTTAACTGCATGCCACTTGACAATAAAGTTATATTTTTAGTATATGCATTTCAGTACGTAGTTAACTACGTTGGTAAATATATTCTAATTGTTTTCGAATAATACATACTTATCGCTTTATAATTAAAATATACGCGCTAATAATTTTACTTTAATCATTAATTTGATTTAATATATTCTTCCAATCAGTATATGAGTTAATCGTTTCAGCTTCATTTTAAGTCTTCAGTGAACAAATCAGTATAATTATTTCTCTCAAGCTGATTGGAAAGTAATGAATGTATTGCTCATACTAGGAAAGTTTTACGTCTGACTTTCCGTCTTAAATCCAAAAGGAGACAAAAGAGTCAAAATAATCATGGATAATCATTTTGATGAAAATAATAAATGAAAATAATTATATATAATAATAAAAAAATTTAGACCAAAGACACAATAAAAAATTTTAACAATCGTCATAAAATAAAAAATAACCAACGTAAAGTTGAATGTACAATAGTCACAATGTTCTGAAACATTTGGTTCATAGACTGACCAAGAAGAATATATTAAATAATTAATTAAATAATTAATTTGCGTTCCAATTATATCGTGCGTGATTCTAATTTGCCCGATATATTTTCTTTACTTTTTAATTTTGAGAGTCCCTTTGTATAACATTATTTTAATTTTTGGAGTTATAAATCTATTTCTTTTTCAGCTTCTTTAAACTTTATCATAATTTATCCGATTATCAGAATTTGTTACATAAAGTTATGAAACGTCAAAGAAATTAAATTAATTACAAGGTTCTATTGTCGAATTTAAGCGGTATAAACTCTTCGAATATTTTGGATGACTTTTTCTTAAGTTTGGCATGTTTGATGCTTTTAAAGGTAGTTGCCCGATTTATATATGCGTTTGTCACCTTATTTATGATAAAGTTGACACCAGGTAATTTCATCATGTAAGAGAACATAAATTTCTGCAGCGCATAAAATATTTTCTCCAATAGACTGAAAGAACTGTACAGGCGAGGCATATTGAGTTCAAGTATGTCACAAAGATAAAGTATAAACACTTTGTAGTTGGATGGAAGATCTATATAAACTAAGCCTTCAAAAACACACATGACCATGTGCTCCCACTCTGGTCCCACCTCGCGGAAATTCGGTTTTACCCAGTACTCAATAAAATCTTTACTTCGTTGGCGTATTTCCTGTAAATTACCGCGACAGAAGTTATACTGATCTTGTATGCCCAGCAGGTAGCCCAAACCACGCCAGAGATGGCAAAAAGCCTCCAGATCTTCGTCGCTAGCATATATTCCGAACTGCTCCGGATAAAGCACTGCCAAACCCATGCAACTGAACAACGTGCCCGCCATGTCACCTTGGTTCAGACTTTTCGTTCTCACCATCGTATAAGGACATTGCTGGCTCTTCGCCATCGGGCACGTATTTGCGAAGTCTTTCGTGATTTTTCCCAAAATAGGACACCATACATTTTGAATCTTACTGTCTCGATCAATCTCCTCAAAGCTTTTCTTGCACAATTTCGATCTCATGGCACTGTGTAATCTTCGGACTCTCTGGATATCGCGATAAGCTGGCGTACCTTGGCACCAAGGATCACTCGTGTACCAGTTTCGGAAGATGTTGGCCGTCCTGAGGTATCGCACAAAGGCGTTGTATGGAGTGTTTGACTCTTGACTGAAGATCAGCGTTCTCATTCCGTCAGTGAAACTAAATATCTGGATTAGACCCATAACTTGACTCATAAAAATCGCGCTGAAATGACGTTCAGCAAAGCGCTGTCCACGATAAAATTTATCCATTATTAACCAATCTGGTTTCGTTTTTCCTCTTTGTTCACTGAAATCTCCATTTTCGAAGATTGCCGGCAATATGGACCTCAAAGATTCGGGTATGTTTGGGAAGTATTTGCTGATATTACTTATTAGGTGATCGTACTGCTGTTTAATTGTCCATCGATCGAAGTATTCTGGTAATTTGTTGTTGTCGAATTCTTGTCTACATTTTGTTACGAATGCTTTGCGCTCGTTGATGAGACTATCCAATAAATTATTCCATTCGTCAGAATTGTCGAGAGAAGAATCAACGTCACTCGAGAATCCGTTATCTTTATCTTCCCTAATTTTTATTTTGAACATGACATCATTTATCGCACGCTCATCATTATCATTTAACAAATTCTCTTCAATGAATGAATCAGTCTCACTGCTTGTGATTTTCATTACAGATGGTTGCGCAATTTTATTTAAATAAGTAAGTGTGTCTCTTAAAAGTTTGTTAAAAGTTTGAAGGTCCTAATCCGGATGTTTAATATTGAATCTATAAAAAAATTTTTTAAATTATAAAATATAATAAAACAATTTTATGTACTTTCAAGAATTATAAAAATCACACATTAAAGTAAAAAATTTTTATCTTTATTTTTAGAATATGAATAATAGCAATAATGTAGTAATTTAATGTGAATATACATATATATATATATATATATATATATATATATATATATATGCATATCCACATACAATATTGTGAAAGAAATCGACATAAATTTTGTTATCCGTAAAAACTTTTTTTTTGTTATTTATCTTTTTATTGTTATTGATTTACTGATTACATTTATAATAAAAGAAATAAATTTATAAAAGTAAAGTCAGGAATTTAAAATTGAACTATTAAAATCTGATGCAATTTTATCAACAGAATCAGTTTCTTAAGCAAGTGACAACAATATAATACATTGCATCAGAATTTCGATTATGTTCCAAAATTTACTGCCAGAAAATCAATAATGTCCGTAATTAAAAATTTTAACGCCTTTTGGGGGGGAGGGTACAATTTTCATTATTAATCTACTTATATCCGAATATTATTTTATTCTCTTTATTGTTTCCTTCTCTTTCATTATCTTATTACATCGCAGTTTTTACTGACAATTGAAAATGAGATAAATAACATAAATGTTTAAAGAAATTTTGAATGTAAAAATGTTTGATCTTTGTCTTGAAATAATTACTTTGACATAGAACAATAATATTTTCAAGAATATTTATCACAAATACTTTATTATAATAATTGAAAATATTATATAATCAATATCGATATTTTAACAATAAAAAAAAATTTCTAATAAGGCTTTAACTTATTTTGATTAATTTTTATATTCTATTTTAAATATAAATATATTAAGTATAAATATATTTTAATTTATATATATTTAGATGCATTATTTAAAAAAAAGGAAATTGTAAAAAGAATGTTGAAACCGTACGAAATCTATATAAAATCTATATATAAAAATGGAATAAACGAGGGAATACCCTATATATTATCATCCGAGTGACTTTTACTTCGCAACAATGTGAAACATTTTATACCAACGCAATGTTGTACAGCAGTGCCTGCAAAACGCTTTCTGAGCGTTTTGCAGGCGCTGTTGTGCTATGTGATATATATATACAAAAACAAACTTACGCGATTTGCTTTCAAAATGAGTGTATAATTACTACAGTCTTTATAAACAAAACTCAATACAAAATTAGAAAATGGTATCTTAACTCTAGTATGGTATTGTTATTTTTGATTACCTTCCCGCTAACAAACTCGAGTTTGTAAGATCCTGCTTTGTCACGCTATATTTCTGAACTGAATATGTATTTTTTAACTCAAAACGTGTGAAATTTATACCTTGAAGTCAGACAAAGACAGATAAATATGAATTGTAATAGACATCAAAATTGCTACTAAAGTAGCTGATACCGAAGTAATTTCTTAAGTGGTCCTTACAATTTTTCAAATTAAGTTGTCAAAATAAATTAAAAATTTGTTTATACAAATTATGTTATGTTATGTTATGTTATACAAAATAAAAAATATTTTACTTACATTCAGAACTTCGCTCTCTGTAAATTGTCAAATTGTTCTACGTTCTCCATGAATTGCGAAGCACGTTTTCAACGGTATATATAAGTCTCGATTTATAAGTCTATCCCTACTTGAAGATATCCCCTCCTTTTAAGGAAACCGAAACATTGTACAAAATCAACTAAGATAAAGTTTGACCACTAGCAGTGTTATCATTTATGCGTCATTGTATTATTATTATTGACGTAAGATCGAACTACAAAATTATACACATTTTTCATAGATTTTTAATGGATTAGTACACTGAGAAAGTACACTGAGGAGATCTATTCTAAATTTTAAAATGTAAAAAAATAAAGTGAATGATTAGCATGAATAGTCTTCTTGAATTTATTAGTCAACAAAATTTTCCATTTGTCTTTCTTCGTGTTTTCTCTTTTTGTTTTAACGTGTAAATGTTTTAATCTTTATATTTTTTATATTTTGCAATACTTTCATAATTCTACTCATGTTTCTTGATTGCTGGATTATTAATTGTTTATATCATATAATATTATGATAATATCAGTAAATTATCATCATTTATTAATGTGATAATTATTATATCGATTCCATAGCCCGAACGTACGATTTCACGGAAATATACACAAGGACGGTCAACATAATATACACATACATATGCATGCTTTACACGGAACATTGCTTGCATACACATAGTCTATCGGTTGCATACAAAGACAATAGGGGAATATTATTTATTCAGATACGGTGAACGCTAAAGTCACGTTATCTTTTTTCTAACAATTACTTAAGAAAAAGATAACATGACTTTAATTCATTGTATTTGAATCCATTATTGCAAAAACTTCCTAATAGCCATAGACTTTTTAAATGCATTAATTTCTTTTGACTTCTCAAGTATCATTGCTTTACAATTCGCCAACAATTTAAAACAATTTACAATTTAAAACCAAATCAAAATAAGTTTATAACTTACATTATTATGTAATTTCCAATTATACATTCCAACTCATTATTTAAACAATTGTTTTTCGCAAATTTAAACAATATTATTTAAAATTGTACGCTCTAAATCTGAACCAGTGATATAGTCACTAATTATCCAGTGGCCCATACTGGATAATCAACTAAAGAGAAAGTTCAAAAAGAGCAAGAATGTTTGAACATTATATGTATGTAAAATAATATATGTATCTAAATTGTATAATTATATGTATCTAAAATATGATATGCTCGTTAGTTTCAACATCATATTCATTGAATTTATACATTAAAACAAAGTTAGTTAGATCACATAATAAAGATTAGTTAGGTTGGGAATCTCTATTCTCTATTTCATTCATTGGCATATTTGGCACTGATATCAGTGATTATTCACTGATTCAGATTTAGAGAGTAAAGCGATAAATAATGATGAATAACAAGCATTCGTAGAAATAACCGGGAAGTACCAGGGGACTCTTGCACAACGCATAATGCAAGTATAATAAAAAAACGAATCAATCAAATCATTTATTTCCATGAAATAGAGAACCCTGATTGATCGATTTTCTTATGCCTTATGCTTTATGCAAGAGTCTTCCCACTATTTTATGTACTTATGAAATTTTGAGAAGAGTACAAGCGATCGAGAGCGTAAAATCGAGGATTCGATCGGCAGATTTTACCGCGTTTAGAAATTAGATGTAATTTCTTAGTATTAAGTAAACATTTTTAAAAACGTTCGAGAATTACAATATCAACTACAAAGATAATTGCAGTATGCAAAAAATGTTTATTGAAATCAAAGGATTCCAAAACTACAATGTACGTTGAATTTTGCTATTCATTTAAAAATAAACATAGTAGTGATATGAAGAATGCTATACTCATTTGAAATATAAAAAAATTGATGTTATCCTCGATGCTAATACAGACATCACAATCATCATCAAAAGTACACCAAAAACAAACTCATACACTAAAGATAATTTTGATCATCCCGGTAAAAAATTTTTTATACATTAATATGTATAAACATGTATAAACACTCATAAATATTCACACTCATAATATAATTATACGTGAAATACGCCCATACATCTCTTTCTTTTGTAAAATTACTTTTTAGTGTACTAAAAATAATAACAATATTGAGAAAACATAAAAAATAGTTAATAGGACAATTTTCGCATTGCTTATTTTAGAAAAAATCAAGGAAAAATGCGAAAAAATTTTTCCATATATAACCATGTATAATTTTACATGCAATTATATATAATTCTCCAAACTTGATTTTTTTAACAAACAATGCGAAAATTTTTCCTCTTATTTTTGATATTTTCTCATTATTATTATTATTTTTAGTATATTAAAAGATAATTTTACAAATGAAAGAAGGATGTATAAACATGTATGAACATATCTTATATAATTATATATGTTTATAAATATTTATATATGTTTATGTGTATATTTATATATATTTATACATATTCATGCATGGAAAATTTTTTACCGGGAATATAGTAAAATATTATGTATTTTCTCTAATATCTTTGAGAATTGTAGAAAATTTGTATGTTAGAAGAATATTTGAAAACTTAAACATTATAAGTTTAAAAATTTAATCATTATAAATTTAAAAATGATAAATCGGCGAAGAATCGGAGGGGGGGAAGCAGATCAGATATCATATTAAAGGATTTTTTATTTAGTGAAAGCTAATAAGATATTCATATAGTTAAATGAGGTCAATTAATATGGAAAAGTTGTAAATTTAGCTACTGATGATTCAAGAAATATATTAGTCCGGAAAGTTCGTGCCGATTTTGAAGGAAAATTGAAACGCAGAAGATTTTTAATATACATTTATTAAATTATATAGATTAGTCGGTTTCGAACTTTCCGGACAACCCAATAGCTTCCAATTATTTAAACAAAGAACTTCTTCTGTCATTAATTATGAATCAAATGAAATTGATAAAATTATTCAAAATTATGAATTCAATATAGCGGATGTTAAAACTTAAAAATATCCAGTTATTGCAAGATGTATAGACGTTTTTCATAACATTGAATTTATCAATTTTGACATCAGTTTTATATTCAACGGTCTAAAAACTTTTATGCTTATAATAAATATATACGTGTATATATATATATATATATATATATATATATATATATATATATA
>NW_012130068.1:3705255-3707849 GCF_000143395.1 Atta cephalotes | reverse complement strand
GAGAGAGAGAGAGAGAGGAGGAGGGGGGAGGGAGAGAGAGAGAGAGAGAGAGAGAGAGAATCTTCCTTAACTTCCTTAGTAAATATTTTAGAATATGGGGGTATATTACACTAATAATTGATTATCGCGTGCATATTATATTTAATATAGATATATAAAGATATATATAGTTGTGTGTAGTTTTATATGTGCACATATACATCTCAATTGTGTATAGTTTTGTCTTTGATACTCAAATATTGTTTGTCCTTTCCTCTTTTCGAATAAAAATTCTGATCGCTACATTTAATTTAGGATTAAGAAATTGAATTGGAGACAATAAATTAATTATATGTGTACTAAAATTATTCAATTTTTGCAATGTTAAAGCATTTCTAATTTAATTTTGGTATTTACAGGCAGAAAGCTCAATATAGCTTTCTGATCAATCTTTAACGCATTTGCTTTGAATAAACTGTTCGCTATAAACAAAATTTTTATTAATTGTAATGAATTGAATGAATATTAACCACGTAAACGAATAATCTCTGAATAACTTTATTATTTTCTAAATAAGAGTGAATTTTAATTTAAAAATACAAAAACTTTCGAGGCAGTATCAGTACTTTCTCTTTGTAATTAATTGACGATATTTTGCAAACCATTCATCTAATTATGAAATAAATGATCTTGTTCTCGTTGAAAGCACCTTAGTTTTCCGATAACATCAAGATCATTTCGTTGTGCTTATTTTGTGCAAAACTATTCGGAAATAACAATGGAATCGATGTCGAATCGACGTTTGATGAGTTCGACATCGATTTGATGTCGATTCCATTGTCATTTCTGACTGGATATTGGAAATTATATCAAAATTTATAATCTCGATCTTATAGAAGAATTCGTCGAGACAGCACAAGTGTGCTGTCATATTATATTTAAAATATTATATTTACATATTATATTTAAAAACATATTTATTATGTGTTTTTTGTATTTCTTTTTTTGTTATTTTTCATCTTTCAAAACAAATTGACGTACAGACATATGACAATTAATTGTAGGTTTCGAATTCTGCATGCTTAAGTAAAATATATATACGTCTTATCATGATAATACATATATATGTGTATGCCTATGAGTTGATAAATAAATAAAATATTGATTTATAAACTGCATGACTATGCATAATAAAATTGCATAGAACACTGACATAATTAAAAAGTATCTAAAAATAATAATTATTTTCATATTTTATATTTTTTTATATATTAAAACTAATTTTAAAATTTTAAATTAGCCTGTTTTTTATTAACTTTCCGAAAAATTTTTTATAGTACATATTATAGACGAATCGCATTACATTGGGCGCGTTGTAAAAAAATTACAATTATATCATATACTATTGATATCACCGTTTAATTTATCTACTACGTTTGTGCTAATAAAAATTTTAATTTTTGATTTATTTTCTTATTTAATTTTTGTCTTACATTCTAGATTTATATATTTTATGCGTGACGAGTATTTTTTTCGAAATTTATAAAATGTACGAATTTAATCTCTTACATGATTAAGAAACAATATATATTCATTAACAATTTTTTAATTATAGTTACTCACGATGCATAAATTTTAATTAATGAGCTTTGCAGTAGCATGTCAATAATTAATAGTCCAAATAGCGAGGTGGTGTCAAAAAATGACATCTTAATAATATTTTAATGACATCTTTAACATGAATAAAATGTCCTTAAAACATCATCTTGCTACTTGAGAAAATAATTCTACCAATGAAATGATTGTAATAATTCATGTATATTTTGAAAATTGATTTAAGACATTTTTTATATACGTGGCTGAAATAGTTCTATACGCATCCATATCGCAGAATCAAAAGAGAATATTTAAAAGAATTATAATACATATGTAATTATTATCTATCTATAATTCTGCGAACAATCTAAAAGGAGCTTCGCTTTTCATACAATATTATTATTCGCGTTCGCATTATAATTCTATTCACACTTGGCAGATGGAAATGGCATTTTAACGATTTGGAGTTGGTCCAAGGTTGCGCTTCTTATTTCATTTAGTAACGATGACAACATCGGTTTCCCTCATGAGAAGAATATCATCAGTCTCTCTCGTAGAGAGGAGATATAAAAAAATCTCTTTTTTTTGCGTCGTTAATTATATAGTCAATGTTGACGATTACACTGTTCGACAAAAAAGCACTTCTTTTTCTCTTCGAAATGTGATAGTATATTTTGCGAAGATTTTTTCGAGCTGACCAATAGCACTGGCAGAGTTGATGTAGTATGTCAATTTTTCATTAAATTGAAGTAAAATTGAAGCAAAATAAAAACAGCATTTTTAACACTTTTTTTTACAAAACAAAACTTTGTCTTTAAATAATGTTTACATTATGTTTATATTTAAAAGTATAATTCAAAAGTTTTCAAATAAATTTTAGTTTATGACTTATTTTCATCAAGTGATTGTTTTTTATCAAATTATGTTGAAATTTAAATTTTGTATTTGTATAATTACACAAAAAAATCACTTTTTTCTCTTCAAAATGCTATACATAATCTGAAGATTTATTGCATTGG
>NW_012130068.1:3701574-3703080 GCF_000143395.1 Atta cephalotes | reverse complement strand
TATACATAAATATTGGAATGATATTATTGCAAAAGATTTATTAGAAGTTTAAAAAAGTACGTGAATAAATTATTTTCTAAGTAAAAGAAATAAAGAAAGAAATGCAACACATGTGTGAATGTTATAATCTTGTTTTGATAGAAATTGTTATTTAAAAGCGAAATGAGAAACATAAGACATAAGATGAAATCTATTCAAGGCTGTAAATACTACAAAACATTTGATTACCCAGTGAGAAATGACTCATTGAATTAATCAATTGATACAATAATTTTAACATCAATTCGATGTCGATTTAAGTCTAATTAGTGATCATTTCTTATTGAATAAACAATCAGATAAAAAATCTATTAATTCACCAATGAATGCTTTAAAGCATTTGTAGAATCAAATGAATTTAGACGTATACTTATCTCATTAAAATATATTAATATTGTTAATATAATAAAATAGTGCAAATTAAACTAATTATATACTAAATATAAAAAAATTAATAAAATAAATTATAGAAAGTAGACTTTAAAAAAATCATTTAAAAATAAAGACTTTGAGTTATATTGAAAACAGATTAACAAGGCAAATAAAATTAAGAAGTTATATCAATTGATATATTCAAATAAATTTATTATTATCAAAGAATAATAGGAATTTAATTTAAATATTTTTTATTTTTTATTTATATTTATTTTTTAATTTATATTTATTTTAATTTAAACTATTATTTTAAGATTAGTACTATTATTTATAATAATACATATATTTCTGTACAAGAAATCAGAATATTATTAGAAAAAAAAATGCAAGATTGAAATTATTGGAGGCGGTTTTTATCATTTGATATGTATTATATAAAAATATATTAGGCATCGGAAATCGCAATTATTGCATTTTGTAATATCATGGACTTTTTGTATGTTTGTAGGAATCATTGCTAATACATGTTTAAAAAAGCATTTTGTACATGAGATAAAAGATGTGACTGTATAACTTGTATGTACTTTTTTACAATTATGTAGTAAAACAGAAATATAAATATAATTTCCGCAGTTCAATATTTTTGTTATATCTCTAGACAATTTGTATTGAATAAGAATTGATTATTAAAGCAAGCTCATTAAAAACAAATTAAATACAAATTGATTATTGTGAGTATGTGTGTATCATACATTTATCAATAAAGTTATCGCAACAAGTAAATTATCAAAATTTTGCAAACTTCAAATTCTACAAAAATTGTCACATTAAATTTTTTTTTTTGCATTTTTAAGAACAAAATCTGTATTGTAAGAAGCTTTTAGATTTTGAATTTATTCTCCCTTTGTTTACCGTTACTTTAAAAATATGAGGACGTATTATATCTCCAAAAAATTACATTTAATACACTCTACGAGGTAAAATCAATTTTTTTCGCACTACCATCATATGGACTTTTCCTTAAAAATTAAAAAAAATTACGATTTTCTTTTCGCAAAATTATTAAAATTATTTATACTTTTCTTTTTATCG
>NW_012130068.1:3695139-3698200 GCF_000143395.1 Atta cephalotes | reverse complement strand
AAAAAAATAAAAATAATATATATATATATAATAGAAGACGTATTATATATATATATATATATATATATATATACATATATAAACTGCAAATTTTCTTGAATTAATTTTAGATCTCCATTTGTTCTCTATTAAAAAGAAACAACTTTTTGAAAACTGAACTTTTTAAAAACAAACAAATAATAAATCATATTTTTAATATATTCTAAATAGATTGTTTATTAAAAAAAAATATATTATTTAATGATCCATATGTAAAAATATGTATGAATGAAAACTGTAAATTTGTAGTATACAATATAATCTTTCTTGATATTTTTTAAAATTAATGTAAATCAAAGAATTCTTAGTTGAAAAGAAGTGCTTATAGAAAAAAAAGTAGAAAGTTTAATGTCAAAGATTGATTATTCGTAGCATACAAAAGAAAACGGCTAGGAAAGGAGATTCATCGAGGAGCCTCTCTAGCATTCTATCGTTGACGGACTCTATTTCATCGGCTAATTCTCGATTATCATCATCGATCAGCCATTCGAGGACGGATTCTTCGTTTTGGAGATCTCCTGCACATATAACATTTTAAAATTCCCAATTCTTATTCGTTATGAGGACAAGAATTAGGATATAATCAAGAATAAACATATTAGAATATAAGTAGTATAAATAAAACCTTCAAAGAGAAGAGGATTGCCATTTCGAAAATAAACGAGAGCCGGGAACGTCTTGATCGAATATCGCTTCGCCAACTGTGTATCCTGAATTTTCACCATATGAATTCCAAATACGTCGCATTCGTCATCGATTTTTTCCAAACCCTCCAGAATCTCGTCACATATGTTACAATTCAGCTTGGCTACGCGGATGTTACATTTATATACTTGAAAAATAATTATCGTATATCTTGATCCTCGATAGTAATTAACTTACTGAAATAAACTGCTAAATATTGAGTCTCCTCGACAGACGTTTCTAGCATCACTCGTGTGATCAGTTCGATTCGATCTTCTGTTCTTTGAGTAATCAGCCATTGTAATACCTCTTCTTCCACAGAGAGATCACCTATAGACAAATAATTGTGAATAAATCGCTATTCGGAAAGCTAATCATCAAAACTGCAAACCTGCGAACACATTCGGTACTTGATGCTCGAAATAGACTAATACTGGTAAATCAGTCACTCCATAATCTTCAGCAACTTTGAAATCCTACAAAAACGAAGAATATTCTCATATAGAGAAGCAAAAAAAAATTGTAAAATATTAATATTATTTTTATTTTTAAAATATAATATTATATTACAGTATTATAATTTTCGTATTTGTCTTCTTATTTATGTAAAAATGTTGTTATATATTGATGTTGAGATATTCGATGTTAAAAAAATCATTATTAAAAACTATACAAACATTATTATAAATTATTGGGTTGTCCGGAAAGTTCGTGCCAAGTAAAATTTAAAGTTTAGTATACATTTATTAAATTAAAATTTTCTGCGTTTCAATTTTTCTTCAACATCGGCACGAACTTTTCGGACAACCCAATAGATAAAAGACATTAATTTTGATCAAATTAAATTTTTTTGTTAAGCAAAGCATTATATAAAAATGTTTACTTTATACATTTTTAATTTTTTTATAAAGAATTGCTTTCCTGCTTTCATTATTAATGAGCATTTATTTATTTAATATAAGAAGGATAATAAAATATATATGTAAAATAGATATACAAAGAAAAACAAAAAGTTTATTTTAATATTTTTACTTACTTGTGTTTTCACAAATGTAATGCCATGTCTGTCGCAATCATCGTCAATGTTCTCCAATTCCTCAAGTATCCCCACACATTGTGCACAGTCATCGGGATCTGAAGAGAAATTCTATTATTATCGAATCTTTATCGCGAAAACTTATTGTTTCCAATACATCTATTTGAAGAATATAAAGGCGATACTACATAATGGAATATTACACATCGATCATTGATGTAAATGGTCTACTCGATACGAGGGAGAAATCTGCTAAATACAAGGCAAATACACGTGATAAAGTGTAAGTAATACTGCGACAAGATTCGGACGCGATCATTTACGTGTGATATTTAAACTTTCAGCGATATTAGAGCATCTGTCTCATCGATGGAGTAAGCGAGAATTTTGCATGCTCATCGGGATCTGTAGGTCACTACTGCTTGGCTGCTTGTGTTCTGTTCTCATGTCGCATGCTTTGCTCTCGTGCACGTGCACCTGTGTAACTGTGTAATTGTACATACAGAATATATCAGAGAGAAAGAAAAAGAGAAAGAAAAAGCAAAAAAGAGAAATACATTATTTCTTTGGAGAAAGCATCCTAACAAACATTTGGCCCGGAAAATGGCGGTGTTCTATACGTCCACAATCATTTCTATTAGCTATAAAACAAGAACAATTAAGAGAACACTGACGGTTAAAAGAGAACCGAAATATACATTTCGATATTTTTATCCAATGTATAAGAGATTTATTTATATTTCAATACTTCGCTATTATATTTAAAGTACAAACAGTTATCCCGTCGATCATCAGTGTTCTTTTATTTTTCCTACAAAAAAGCGTATACACTATGAGATAGCACGCATTATTTCTCAAAGCTTTTCCGGATTCCGGCAAAGCTTGGATATATTGCGTACCGATAAATCGCACGTGATTGTACGGAGAAAAAAAGTTTACCGGTTTAGGATATTTTATGAGAATATTGTTATATACGATTAATAAAATAATTTATTAAGAATCCGATGTATATTAAGTATCCGATAACTAGTTTTTTCCGTGCATGTGCTAGGAATACATTTCGGTTGTCTGTGATCGAGATAGAATCGAGATAATTGAAACATAGACTATAAATCACAGAGAGGTAGAAAAAAAATATATAGAGATAGAGAGAGAGGGGGGAGAGAGAGAGAGAAAGAGAGAGAGAGAGAGAAGAGAGAGAGAGAGAGAGAGAGAGAGAGAAGAGAGAAGAGAGAGAGAGAAGAAGAAGAAGAAGAAGAAGAACGAGAGACGAGAGGTAGAGAGTACGTAAGTAATTATAAT
>NW_012130068.1:3689165-3695119 GCF_000143395.1 Atta cephalotes | reverse complement strand
AGAGAGAGAGAGAGAGAAAGAGAGAAAGAAGAGGGAAAGACGTAGAAAAAGACGTAGAAAAAGACGTAGACGACAGTCAGGAAGCTTAGGGCATCGATAAATTTTCATCTTGCTTTGATCTGTTGTACCATCGAGGTGTTCGGCTGCCTCTGCATGTTCCGCAATCCTGTGTTCCTTGTGGCGCATCTGCTTGCGGTACGTTTTTGATTGGCACATGTCGCAAAGCGTTCTGTTCCCTACGGCATCAGTACACAAAGTGTACAGCATCGGAGCGAAAGTCGACAGCAAGTAATACGTAATAGAAAGAATTAGGAGGGAAACAAATATTGACATTTGTTAGGAATAGTTAGTAATTTTTTCAATATAATCGTAATTATGTAACATAAGATTAATTATACAATGAGTTTAATTTCACTAAAGATTGTGAGTGACTAAGAAGAGGGAAGATTAAAAACACAAGTTTAAAAAGGAGTATCGTGAAATCAATATTTCTTCAATATTCCGCAAAGTCACTCTTTTACGGAAATCTTCTTGATGAAACGCAGTTTTTTTGTCCTCACTGTTTATAAATCTCACTGTTTATAAATAGAGGAAATAAATGTAGATAAAAAACATTGACGCTATCACTATCCATATGATCGTCAATTACATATTAATTAACAATGCAATGAAAATAAAATTGATATAGAAAGAAAACAGAATGCGCGATGCTATTAACAGTGATTTTTCGATAATTTATCTCATAAAGTTATACGAAGCATTCAAGAACTTACAGAAGTATACGGCCAAAGATTCCGATTCTCGTATCAAATTTAAAAGATCTTCGCCTTCCAGAGCCTCGATTATTTCACCCGATGGATCCTTTTGTGTCATCAACCATTGTAAAATTTGCTCCTCGTCATATAGATCACCTGCCGAATCAATCTTCTTAACTTTCATCTATCTCAGTAGCAAAAAAGTGTAAGGTGATAGTTCCAATTATGTTGAATCTTAATTATGGGTCAAATTTGCTGATATTTAAAAAATGGATTTTTTAATAATTCCTTGAAATTATAATATTCTTATTATAATGGATTGTGTACTTAGTACATTATTACTTACGTAAGCTAAAACAACATACATTTAAATATTATTGAGTTAAACAATTTTAAAGAATTATAAATGAGATTTATACATAAACATTTTTAAATATTTTTCCAAATTCATAATCGGTTAAACATGGAATAATTTTTCTTCAAAAATATATTTATTATTAATTAGTATTTACACTTTATCATTAACAATGATCTTTTTGTAAATGTTAAATTTACACAAATTATTAAAAATTATTTTAACCCTAAATGAGATTCATAACTGGGGCCGTCACCTTAATTTGTCTTGTACCTGCGTATATAACTGGTTCCTTCGATCCCATCTTGAAGAACAGTATAGCAGGTAATGCGAAAACACCATATTGTTTAGATAATTGTTTATCATCGATTTTAACGAATTTAATACCGGCGCTGTCGGCTTCATCATCGATGTGTTCGATTTCCGCCAATACTCGGCCGCACTGTTTGCAGTCGTTGCTGTCTAAACAAACGTGCGACGTATTAGAAATGCTAAACGCATATATAATTGTAATTTTATTGAGCTATATTATATTAATTATATATTGACTCACAAAAAAATACGGCTAGATAATCGGTCGTTTGTCGCACTTTCTGAAACATCTTCTTGTTGATACGTTCTATGTGATCGGTGAGTTCCATATTCTCCGGATTGGTCAACCAGTCAAGGATCTCCTCCTCGTCATCAATGTCACCATCATAATTAATGTTTTTACCCTTGCGAAAGTAAGTGATGCCTGGTGGATTTCGAAAACCATATTTCTTCGCCACTAGCCGATCCTTCATCCTGACGATTTTTATTCCGTATTCCGCAGCTTCGTCGTCAATCAGTTCGATATGCCTAAGGATCCTCGGACTCTCCGGATCCTCCTCTTTGTCTGAATATTTTTGTTATGCAATGCATGTACAATTTTATATGATTATGGTATCCTCTAATATTTCAATTACATATAAAACTTTTTTTATAAGATTACCGATTCTATTAGAAGGTTAATGCGAAATAGTCCGTTATAGCAATACAGAAGTCAACAAGTTTCATATAGAATTATCGAAAGTAAATTTATATCTTATATAAAAAAGCGACAAATTATTATATGAGTAGCTGAGCTGCAAAAGAAGTTAAATATCTACTTTGTAACTAAAATTCTAGTTTTCTTAATTTTAATAATAATTGATTAATAATATATTGATGGGTATTATTTTTTTATGAAACTTGTTTCGCCAATATAACAAAAGAAAAAAAAATATTTAAAAAAATAAAAACTAATGTAAAATCATTTTTTAATATAACATATATTTTTTATTAACAAGATAATAATGCTTTAAAATCATAAAAATTCTATTTAATTCAATAATTTCCATTTTAATCGTTTTTGCATCAACACTTTAGTCTAAAATTAGTTAAGCTAGCCTTTTTTTAGCTGTAAATAATAAAGTGCATTTATATTTTGTGTTTTAATAAATAAAAACTGCATTTTTATGCTATATTATACATTTTATTAACTAAAATGATGAATTTTTTTTAATTAAAATAAAAATAAGTTATTAATAACTTGAATGAGAAAAATTATACAAGTTTTTTGCTAAGAAACATTACAAGTGAAAGTAACTTTTGCAAATGGGCTACTCATATATATTAATATATGTATATATAAATATAATATATCTAACAATAGATTAAAAATTTTTGTAATTATGTAAAGTAATATTATCAAATGTTTAAAATGATAAAGAATGAATAAAAAATGAAGAAAACAAGATAGATAAGTTTCCTCATTACTTGCTATTTTTATATAAAATACAATGATTCAAAATTGTTCCTTACAGAATATAACAGCGAGAAATTCTTTCGTCTCGATGTATTTGATGAGAGTCTCACGGTCGATTTCTTCAATGCTCTCATCAGTTTTTTGTTTCACCATCCATTCGAGTACTTCAGTTTCGTCGAGAAGATTACCTAATATACATAGCCCAGTTGATAATTCATTAATTGTCCAATATTTTACTAGTCAGAGTCGAATTAATGCTGCAACAAATAGTATCTTCTCCGAAATTCGGAAAAAGATCTCTACAATTTATATATGAGCTATTTAAATATTTTCTAATATTATTAAGAAAAATATAATAAAATCCTTTACAAATTATACAAAATTATAATCCTTATGCGAACAAGAAACGAATTGAACATATGTATATATATATATATATAGAACATTAGTTATCTTATCTATTCCTATTTTCAAGTTTAGTTTTATTTTTATTTTATTTTCCATTACAAACTGAGCTAGCGTAATTAATTTTAATCAATACTTTATATATCAAAATTTATTCATTGTATGCTAATTATTTATTATGTTAAATTTTGATATTCTGTAAGTTATTTTCTTAAGGAAAGCATATGTATCAAAGATCTTTAATGCAATTTATAGTTTGTATTTAATGATGATAATTTTGTATTTAATATGATAATGAAACATGTAGTTTAATATATAATTCTAAAATATATAATGCTAAATATATATATTTTTAGTCAAAATATCTAAGCATAAAACATTATATTGAAGCCCAAAGAAAGTTATTCCGTTTTGAGGATCTTTTGAAATTTTTTGAGACTTTTTTGAGGCTTTTTTGACAGATTTCTGTACCAACTTTCTTTTAGTTAAATATATTAGAGATCTTTTGGATCTATCTTTTAATTTTCTTAATTTACAACAATTCAGTTTATTAAAGAATAATACATCGACATAGCGATTTATTTTGTCGCTGTTCTGGAATGGCTATTCATTTCTATCAATTTTTTTCATAAACTGTTGTTTATCGTGAAAATATGTAAAGATTGTTTATAATGACGAAATTATATATATTTAATAATATGATTTTATCACACATTAAATTAAGAGATCATAAATATGTTTAATTTGTTGAGGGGGAGATTGTATAACAACAATAACAAATAAAGCTAAAATGTTTTAACTTTAAACTTGTTTTGTCAAATAATAATTAGTTTAATTTTATTTTTATAAGTATGCTTAATCAAAATAAACTTTTTATTTTTACAAATATTTGAATTTTGCTGAATATAATTGAGATAAATAATTTATCTTTATACTTTTTAAATTTTCCTACATCAAATAATTTATGTAATTTTAATGTGAGTTTTTGTCGATCGAATTGAACATGTAAGCGTATATACAATACAATAATAAAGCTTGTACTATTATTAGAGCGATGGTGGATAAAGCAAATACAAAGGATATATTAGGAAATATATTTATTGTTATCATATAATTAACTTTTATTATACATGCTGCTCTTATGCGAATAACAAGAACTTATTGACTCGCACGCAACGTTCACGAGCAATAATTCATGACGTCTGATAATCGTGATCACAGATACAGTGCGACAAAAAATTTCGTTCGTTGATGACGCGACAATTTTCTAAAATATCTAAGATGATCGACTTTACGCTCTTAGGTCGCGATACAATATTATACGAATTTCGCCTGTAACTCAACAATTTCCTGATGACGTGTTTGTATCTTGCGCAGATTATCGGACACTGAGCGACAAAACACGGCGAACACATGAGACAAGAAGTATTTTAATTACAAATAAATAAATAAATAAATAGATATCTTTATCATGGCTCTTTTCGCGCGATCTAATCGCGATTCTTCGAAAGGCTATTCTTCATTGTAAATTTATGCAATCAGCTAGATAAGCAGAGATGTAAGATATATGGATGTAACATGTCGATTTTCAACGTATTGCAAAGGAAGAGCAGAACTTATTTATGCCGGAATTAAAAGTAATATTTTTATAAATAATATTTTAATAAATAAGAGACGCAATCACAATTATATTTGCAAAATCTTATTTACATGTATGATGCGTTTTTTTTTTTCAGATAATACAGTCTGTCAAGATAATATTTTTGTTAAAATAATATTTTTAATGTGCGTATTTTTATATTATTCTAATCCCAAAAACTCATAAGTTCTGTGAAATTTTAATGGTGAGATGATAATTTCAGTAACTGTTATTATTATCGAATTTTAAATTCAGTCTTTTTAAATCGGCATTGTTGAAATGATGATTTGTAATTCATAGCAAATCAGATTTCTTTTCACTTTAAAACAGAAGACTGACATAAACACACTGTAGGAACTGTCTGTATTACTAAGAAATCTCGTTATATAAATAAAATCATAGGCAAGACATTCGTTCATAGCTTCGCGCTAACCTCTGGACCTCAGCCCAGTTTTCATTTCATTCTTGAGATCTCTTTAGTCTTATAAGTATAATGTTGTTGAAGAGGAAGGTTAGTTTGAGGATCAGTAGGCTTTATTAGGATAGAAGAGAAAGAATACAGAAATCGAAAAAAACGGAGGATCCAGAATGAAAGGTTTTAGTTTACAAACGATTAATCTCTCTCATGTTAAATTAAACGCTAGAGCGTATATACCGCAATCTAGGTAGAACACTATTCATAATCTTGACAAAAGCGATTGTTTACATTTCCTTTTTTCTACACTATAAAGTCCTACCTATTACTGAGTGTGAATGTTATCGATGAAATGCAACAAATCGGCGGTATCGCTCTTCGTGACGTTAACGGGTTAACGGATAAAACAAAACCAATAAACAATATTCAGCGTTAGACGACGGTCGGATGTTAAGGATCGAGATTCTATATAAAAAATGCATACGTTGCGAGAATAATTCTGTTTATCGCGTGATAATCGGCAGATACCGGACCGATATACTATTGAATATACTGGCTCTTCTCTAATCTCTTCAGTATCATATACGCACAGCCGATGTGAATTATTTCTCTATAAC
>NW_012130068.1:3654165-3684165 GCF_000143395.1 Atta cephalotes | reverse complement strand
ACGCATCGTGATCATTGTCAATGTCATGTTTCGCGTTATCGCTTTATCGACGTGGAAATTGCTGAAAGGAACACGCTAAGTCACTCTTCATTATGATCATATAGATTCGAATTTATAATAGATTGATATAATTTTCAAGAAAAGTTAGTAGCAGTCCGGGATTTTTAATCTGATTACTAAAAATGGACTAACACGCTGCATTATTAATGAAATTCTGTTGCATTGAAATCTTTTCGTTAATTAATGATAATTTATTTTTAGGTAGTGAAGAGTGACTTAATAAAGGGAGAACGCGTAGCATAAGAGTAATTTAATCTTGTTTCTTTTCCGTGAAAAAAAAACAACGAGAATATATGAAGAAGGTAGGGTAAGCTCGATAATAAAAAAAACAGAATTAAAGCTTTCGGTACTTACCGTCGTACATGATGGGGACTCCGGTCTCATAATAAACGAGAGCCGGGAAGGAGAAAACACCGATTTCAGCTGCCAGTTTAGCATCATTTGATTTGACGAATTGAATACCGTGTTTGTCGGTATCATCGTCAATCGTTTCTAATTCCTCGAGAATATCCGCGCAGGTTTCACATTTGTCATCGTCTATTAAAAATTATAATTTTTCTATTATATATGATCTCGAGAACATATACGCAATGGCCAATTTTGACCCGTAGAATTTATAATAATATTAGCGTACATTTATTAGCATGAAATTCACATTATGTCTGAAATTCACATTATATATCTACTATAGAATTTCAAAAATAGAGTGCGCAAAAATAAATCGATAAAAGCGTGTTCTGAATACCAAAATATAAATTTATATTTTTTAAAATTATTTTTATTGGAAAAAAATGCTATTTTTGAAATTATAAACTTTAATTATGTAATCACTGAAAAGACAAACGTTATATGCGTGTTATTTCACGTATGTAAAAAAGAAATAATATTTTATATTATTATATATTAGAATACTTTTTGCTCTCTAAGTGCGTTTTAATAGTGAATTTTTTGGCTATTTTTAAGCCAGTTGTTATTTAAAACAAATATATCGAAAAAGATATAAATAATATATCATAGATAATCAATAGATAGAGGATGTTTTTTATACATTAGATATTTTTTCTTATTTTTATCGTAGGTATTAAATATTTATCTATAATTCTCACACAACACTTTATATATACATAAATTTAGCTAAAAATTTATACTTACAAAAGAACACGGCGAGATGCTCAACATCGTTGATAAGTACTTGTAATGTTTTTCTATCGACGCTTTCGATAACATCCGGCGTTGTTGTGCGAAGTTCGAGGACCCATTCCAAAATTTCTTCCTCGTGCATCATGTCGCCTGAATAGATCTGCCGGAATTTGTGTCTATAAAATGCCAACGCCGGTAATCCTGGAAGATCGTATTCCTTTTCGATTCCCTCGTCGGAAATCTTTACAAAGTCGATCTCCTTTTCTTCGCATTCGTCGTCAATGTTTTCAAGCTCTTGGAGGATCTTTTGGCTCTTTTTATCGCCTTCTTTATCTATGAGCAAATATTGTTATTGTTATACATGAAAAGAATAGTTTTGCTGAATATTCTATTTAAAAATAAAGCTAGATACAGATTTGAAAATAATTTTGGACCATCAAAATAATTATAGGATTCCAAGCATAATGAATAATATTGAAGAAAGTTTCAACATTCTACATAATTATTTTGTCTGTAAAATTATTTTCAGATCTGTATCTAGCTAAATTTTTAAATACTTCAGCAAAACTATCCCTTCTGTATAGTGGTACATTTGATCATTTTGCGGTTGACATACAGAAAAAGACGACGACATAATCGTTTTCGTCGAGAATGTTCTCCAACATTCTAGCATTGACTTCTTCGATTTTTCCTGGTATCTCCAAAGTGTCCTCATCGGTAATCCAAGACAATACTTCATCCTCGTCATCGAGATCGCCAGTATAAATCAACGGTTCCTTGTTTCGGAAAAACGCGAGACTTGGGAAATGCCTGATGCCATACTTCTTTGCTGTGGTGGTGTCTTCGGTAGTAACGAATATAATGCCCGTTTCATCCAGCTCGTCGTCAATATTTTCTAAATCTTCGAGGATATTGTCGCATTTCTCTCCTTCATCACAACTTCCACCTGTCACAATTTTTGGTCGATTATGTCGTAAGCAATTGAAGAGGATATAGTATAGGACTCCACATTTATTTGCATTCCATTTATATGAACTTTGTTCATATAAATGGAATTTGCTTAGCTCCAAATATCTCATAGCTGCTGTAGTTCAGATAATAGGAACTCGACGACTTCGATTTTCTTTTTTCAGCTTCTGTTATCAGAATTAATAAGTACTGGAAAAGGAAGAATTAGTGAACCTTTGTTATCTGAACTATTCAGATATCTGTCTTTAACATGTTATAAAAGGAATTCTAATACAATTAACTCAATGAAACTATTAATAATTAATTTGACTTTCTGTAGATAATACTGAAATGTTTGCTTACTGAAATATACCACAACGTATTCATGATCCTCTATGAGATCCATCAGTATCTCATCCGTGACCTCCTCGATAGTAGCACTATTCTTCTGTTCTATCAGCCATTCAAGGACTTCATCTTCGTTCAGTAGATCACCCTCGTATATTGCCGGAATTTTGTCTTCGAAATACACCAGGGTTGGGAGATGATCGATACCGTATTCCTTGGCCTCGGCATCATTGTCTATGCGAACAATGATGATCCCTTCCTTTTCTAGGTCATCGTCTATGTTCTCCAACTCGTTCAGGATCCGCATGTCCTGCTTATCGTCCTTGTCGTCTACGGAAAAGAATTAATTCGCTGGTCGCTCTCACTCGCGATCATATAACAGCACCTACCTAACAAGTAACAGTGGAAGAATGTTAAAAGGAGGTAGAAAGACGAATCGATCGCTTACAAAACAGGACTGCTATGTACGGCGAAGTCTCTACGAGCTTTTCGACCATTTCGTCCGTTACTTCCGGGATCTCGGCGTGTTTTTTCTGATGCAACAGCCAACCCAGTATCTGATCTTCGTTCATGAGATCGCCTGCGAAACGCAAATGAAAAAAATTTCTTTACCATTTCCCTATTAATTGTTCTTCTTTTCTTTTAAATAAATGAAAATTTTCAAAAAACTAACCATCGTAAATGTGTGGTATCTTTCGTTCAAAAAGCACCAAAGTGGGAAGTGTGTCTATGCCATATTCTTTTGCTTCATTCAAGTCACTGATTTTCACGAAGGCTATGTTGTGTTGATCACAGTCGTCATCGATGTTCTCTAATTCACTTAACACCTTTTGGCTTTTCTTCTGATCTTTGTCATCTGTACAATAACGATAGAATTATATCAACAATTATGTTAGCATATATCGACAATTGAAAATAACGCAATAACGCAATTTTTAATTATCAGATAGAGAAGAAAGAAATCTTAAAAGTATGTTACTGACAAAAGAGAACGGCTACGTGCGGCATCTTGTCTACAACCATATCAAGCATTTCGTCGGTGACATCCTCAATCTGGTCAGCCTTTTGCTGCTGCTCTAACCATTTGAGCACTTTCTCCTCATCTTCGAGATTGCCTTCATACATCATCGGAATGCCCTTCTCAAAGTAGAGCATCGTAGGTATTTTTTGAATGCCATATTCCTTAGCCTCTTCCGCATTATCGATCTTCACAAACGTTACGCCAAGCTGATCGCATTCATCATCAATGTTCTCCAATTCATTGAGAACTTTTTGAGACTTCCGATCATTATTGTCATCTTTATCATAATAAATACGTTTTAATATTATTTAAATCTAATATTTGTCTATTAATTTACAAAAGTAACTTACAAAACAATACAGCTATCGTCTTCCCATCTTTGATGAGACGATCCAGCATCTCATCGGTGACGTCTTCTATCTCATCCTTTTCGAGTTGCGACAACAGCCATTCCAAAATTTCGTCCTCATCTTCTATATCTCCTGCAATTATCGTGTTATTTTTCTGAATGAATTAATCTACATAAATAATTTACAAATTTTTTCTTTTATTAGTCTAAAATTAATACGATTTTTTTTCTGTAATTTTATTTTTTTTTGGTATTATTTATACCAAAGTATTACTATCATTTCGCTCAGTATGTGCGATTCACCTACCCACCGTCGTAAACATTCGGAATCTGCTTCTCGAAATAGACGATCGCCGGTAAATCATCGATTCCGAATTCTTCCGCCGCCTTTTCATCGTCGATCTTCACGAATTGAATACCGTGCTTATCACAATCGTCGTCGATCTTTTCTAGCTCATTTAGGACCTGCATAGAGTCTTCATCACCGTGATCATCTACAAGCACGAGAGCATATTACAAAGCAAGACAATGGCAAGACAGATGAGGCTGACAAAATGATCAAAAAGATACGAACAGAACAGAACGACTAAATTGTCAATGTTTCCAATTAGTGTGTTCAACGTTTTGGCGGTAACATCTTCGATAACATCCTCTTCATCTCCCGTACTCTTGTTCGCTACCAGCCATTCCAGCACGTCTTCTTCTCTACTCAACTCATCTAAGAGCACGTACTGCGAGTTAATTTCATCTCTATATTGCTTCATATAATTAAACTAGGATAAAATAAAATACTTTAGTAACATAAAAAATTTGTGATACTCAATTGTCGAATTTGTCGTTAATCATCGAATTGTGTATAGTTTCACTAAATTGTTATAAGACATTATGTACTATTACTGTAAAGAAATATTCTGATTCATTTTTTAAAAGAAATTAACGTAAATATTACAAAATTATCTTAATTCTATTTAGCGTTTAAATAATTAAAATTGTATATTGCGTTTTAATTTTAATTGTTTAAATGCTGCAACGCTTGTATTATTCTTGTTCTATTGTACTTACGTTCATAAATAATTGGAATTTGATGTCTGTAATACACAAGAACTGGGAGAGAACCGAGATTATACTCATCTGCCAGCTCCTCGTCCGCAATTTTTACGAAGCCAATGCCCAATTGATCGGCTTCGTCATCGATGTTCTCCAATTCTTGCAGGGCCTTGAGACACTTTTTGCAGTCTGGTTTGTCTGTCCCATTTGAAATAAAAAAATGCATTATTGCGTGCTTCTGTTGTTAAATCAACGCCATTCTCTCGAGCGTTTTATTCCGTCCACATATATGGCGTTTTTTCCACAAATATAAAATTAAAAACTTATGGTAGTTTAATTGAATTTTATTTTATTCTTAGGTCGTTATTCATGTCTAACAATATTAGTAATTACTAAACAAATAGAAAATATATAAATTATAAAATTTTGCCATGTTATCGAAAAACTTCATAAAATATCAATTTCATTTTTAAATAATGGGGATGACCGTCTTTAAACATGTTAGGTTATAAAATACATAATCTTAAATACAAATGATATCGAAACGATTCGATTAGTCACAATTATTTTCAAAATTTCACTCTAATGCATTGTTTTATTCTAAACAGAAATATATATAATGCATTCTACATATTCTACATATTCTGTATCTAATTGATACACGATTATAAAGGCGGATGATAATTAAATATTTAATGCTAATATTTTAATTAGCTAAGAATTACAGTTTAAAGCACTAATAAATAATAAAAGGCAAAACAAAAAGCTCGAGATATTAGTCGACTCTTTATCAATTACACAATTTAAACTATTATCAATTATTCTAGTTTACTAAAAATAATTTCTAAAAGATTTCATAAATGTATATTTAAAAATTCATTCGTATATTAAAAATTGTAGATTGAAAAGTGAAATGCATGAGTGTAAATATTCTTGCCACTCCATTATCTGTTAGATATCTGTTTCTCTTCGTATCCCTCGTTGTATATGCACATTTGAGCGAAGTGCTGCAGGAATGCGATAAATCAACTTTGATAATCGATGAACACGCAGATCGAGTCAAGAATAAGTAAAAGTTGTTACATGAAAATGCATATCAATGTCGCCACTCCGGATGATGCACTTGCGAAGAATCACTTCCTCACAAAAAAAAGAACGAAAAAAAATAATCTCACGAAAAAAAAATTCATAATTCTTCGCTTCTGATATCATAATCAAATATAGCTGCAATAAAAGAATAGGCGCTTTAAGAAAAAAATAATTTAGCGTTGCAATGGTAGTATATAACTGTAATTGAACAGCAAAGTGATCTTTCATTAGTGCGTCAGCCGATATCGAATGCATATAACTCTGCGTATGCATGTGCGTGCGTGCGCGCGCGCGCGTGTATGTGTGTGTGTGTGTGTGTGTGTGTTACTGTGTAAAAAAGCCAGAATACTGTGCCATAGATATTAACCACGATTTCTTATAAGTATGTACTTACTAGAACCGATGCCTGCACACCGCTCCGTATTTGGACCTATTCGTATCAACACACACAAAAATTTTCACATATATGTATTATTTACAAGTATATTTTGTATGTAATCGAATCGCAAAGTGGATGGATACTTTCGACAGATCTAAAATTATCGAAATTTATATCCTTATTGATATAAAATTTCCATTTTGCAATAAGATATTTTAATTTGATAATAAAAAACAAAAACAATAAAAAACAATAACAATAATTGGGTGAACTTTACAGATAAAATAAGATAGACAAACTGATGTAAATATTTTATACAGAGAACGATTGCTATTAATAACAGATTAATAACAGATAGACATTAGTGTCATTTGTTTGTTGATTAAACAACGATAAGAAAATATATCTCTTTAGATCCTTCTCTGTATACATGAAATTAGAACAACTGCAATTCAAGGAACATGAAACTGTACATAGTGATATATATGTATCTATGTGTAATTATGATTAAGAGCTTCATAATAATGATAGCAAAAGATCTGAAAGCCACCTCATTAAATTTGCCATTTTATTAATTTATTGTGTTTAATGATGATCAACGTGCATATGGCAAGAGTACACAATATTTTAAAATTATAGCGTATTTACGGGGAAATTAATCGCGATTTTTATATTTTATGTACAGATCCGCAGAATACAAATATTACATTAATATTATAATTAACTCAACAATGTAAATATAAAGTATATGTATATTATTAAATTTATTTTATTGAGTGGAAAATTATAATATTGAGGTAATGTTACTGTTAGTTTGCATTCTGCGGAAAGTGACGAACAATTCCATCGCAAACGTGACATACACAATTGATTAGTAAGACGTCGGACAATAACAGATTAAACGGACGATAGGTACACGGATCAGGGTACATTACGTAACATCACTGTGTAGCACCATTGATTTTTCGATGTTGACTGATACAATTATTAGCCTAGAACTTAGTTTTGAATGGATGCCGAACTATAGAAAATCTTACGAATACACAGACTAAAAAAATTCAGAGGTGCCAGTTGAGACCAATTATCCCTTTTTTTCATGTCTTTGCCCTTAGTAAAAAAATTATTCATTCGTGCATATAAATTACAGCTGTTCAATTACGTACTCGCGAGCGACTTCCTTGTTTCGTATTTCTCATTCTTTGTTTGCATTTTCTTCTGCTATTTCAATTGCTTGCTAGTTCATTTGAATTAAACAATTTTCTTAAATTACTCTATACACTAATTTGATTCAAAATTATCTTTTTTTACTTTAGATTAAGCATAAATAAGTAATCTTGTGATCTTTAAACTTACATTTTAAATCATTAATATTTTGAATATATTAGTTTTACATATTTTAAAAATATTTTTATGAAAAAAATGTTTCCTTGTTACATAATCACTGAAGTATGCTATTAAATTTTTTCTTTTTTTAGTTATACATTTCACGATTTGATGAACATAAACATTCGATAGTATTGATCAGAATAATTATTTAATTTAATTTGCCTACTTTTTAAAAATATCTCACATATGTATTTCATAGAATCTTTTCTAAGAGACATTTTACAGCGAAATTTGCATGCACGATATTTTATTGAAAATAAAAGGATGAATGTTCAACATATTTCGAATAATTCGATCTTCCGAATTTTGGCTAAGACTTAATTTAATGATTAATAATGAGAAAAATGACTTACAGAAGAGAACTGCCACAAAATCCGTTTCCTCAACAATCTTTGACAAAATTTTTGCATTAACTTCTTCGATACGATCTGGTAGATCCATAGCTTCCAAACTCGTAAGAAAATCCAATACATTCTCTTCGTCCATCAAGTCACCTAAGTAAATATATATATATATATATATGTATATTTTTCTCTATACGATAACTCATTTGTATATAAATAATATTAAGTGAAAATCGACTGAGAAATATTTAACACAAATAAGCGAAGAAGGGCCCCAGGTACATAAAGTAACAATAACATAACATCAATTTCACATTCATTAATACAGCTGTTATATACTATGTGTGTAATTTTACATTTATATATTAAGTATAAAATTATACAACATTGGTATTATATTACTATTAGTTTGGTGTTTTTTTACTGGACCATATTCAATCAAGATAGATCTTAATGGTTAATAATATTTTATGAATTTTATAATTATCAGTTTCATTTATTAATAAATTCTCAATTATTGGTCTCATTAACTTAACATAATTTTAATGAATTATTAATAATGATATTTGTTATGCGCTTGAATAGGTGTCTATTTAAGTACTGGCTTACCATCGTATATGATTGGTTCTTTTTCGCGGAAATATGTAAGAGCCGGAAAGTTTTTGATGCCATATTGCTTCGCCAGTCGTTTATCGTTGATTTTGACAAAGTCGACTCCAAAGTGGTCTGTATCGTCGTCGATTTTCTCCAGTTCGGCCAGGACTTTGTCGCATGTGGTGCAACTTCGGGCATCTGTAGACAGATTACTACTAGATCTAGGAAAATCATATTAAATAATAAGAAACCGGAGTAAACATCGATTGAAAATGCTTATATTTATTTTACATATAATGTAGGTATTTAAAATAAGCACAGAGAACATTTTGTTAAGATTGCATTAGAGCACGCATGTATTAATTAATATTTAATTATTATATAATTTTAAAAAACTATAAAGAAATACATTATTCATTAAAAGAATATAAATTGATAAACTAGTTTACAAGATTTTGTGCAAAAACTACTTCTAGAGTAATTTTCGATGTTGAATCTGAATCTTACCATAGAAATATTTCCATCAAGTCTAATTTTTGAGATAAGAAAAAACATTTTTTCTAATACAGTGAAGTTTTATTGAAACAATCAGTAGTGTTGAGCGTTTAATTTTTGTTTTTTATACGATTTTGGATCGGTTTTATATATTAAGGTGACTCCAGACAACATGGCCAATGTACACTAATTTTCTGCACATTAGCTAAATATTGGCCTATATGCATATAGATAATTATGTGCGCGCGCGCGCGCGCGCGTGTGGTACATGTCATTTAGAGTCTTTAGAATCCATTAATAGTCGCCTCGAACGTTTTCTTTCGTTCCAATGAAAATAACATTTCTCGATTATCATCAAATCTTGATGGAAACCTTACTAGTCACTTATCGTGTTCAAATTATTCAGGAAAAAAAATCTTAAAAATTAACATGCTGTACCTAAAAATAACACATTATATTTAAAAATTAACATATTATTTAAAAAATTTGATCCGATAAATTTTTTTAGCGGAAGATTCGAACTTAGCACCTTATAATAATATGTTAAAAAAAAGTTGTTTCCTTTTTTATTCTAAAAATTATTCAGTACTTATAAATGTAATATAATGTAATTAAATGGTTGACAAAGCTGTAGTGTTTAAATGGACAACGATGTTTTATTCTCTAATTTTAAGTACGCTTCGCTTCCTCAGATGTAAGAAGAAATCGATCCTGCTTTTGCATTTTTATGCTTATCGTTCCCGTTCCTTGGCAGATTGCGTACATTCTTGGCGGGCTGTGCTTCATTCGAGCGTACAGAGAGCAAACCTGCCTCTGCGGTAGGTGTTAGGTTACAATTATCGACTATATACATCAAGATATTGTCTCATCTCTTCGTTCTCTCAGTTTTCAATGCTTGGAAAAATCATCGCGTTTCGTTGCGCGAAGATCTTGATTATGTCTTATGATAATATCAAGCGATAACAAAGCGCGGGCGACGATGTTACGCGCATCGTCGCATACACGCTTCGCGCCCCGCCATTTTTGGTGACGACTTCCTTAGAATAGAGCTAGAAGAAATAGGAGAGGTGGTTCCGATTCTCTTCCCCTCTATTTCTGTTGTCTTCTTACTCGCTCTTAGTTTTGCTATTTGTCTTTCTCTTTTTCGCTCTCTTTCTCTCTTTCAATTTGTTCACTGGTAGCTTTTCTTTCCGTTACGCTTCTTTACTCCCACGATTACACATTCGCATCTTTTCTCCTCTTTATCTCTGCGCCTTTTTTTATCTACTTGTTTTTTCTTTTTCTCTCTACGTCTTTATTCGTCCCTTTGCTCCGCCATCGTTGAGAGTAACGTAATAGCATTCAGTTAACGGACACCCCCGCGAAAAGGTTGGCAGAATGATTTGACTAAGATGCGTAAAGCAAGAAGGAGATGTATGAAACGTAGCGGAGGAATTTTCGAAAAGCTGTGCCAGATAAATTGGACCGTGTCCACTGGTTGCTGCCGTAATAGACGAAAGTTAAGAAAAACTTATCGATAATCTACTCAGTTAATACAAATTAGAAAAAAGATTAAACACGAAAGGAAAATGTGCCTTTAATCAACATAATATTATTATCTATCGATACGTTTATTAATTAATAATGACCGATATTTATAGTTGGATCTTATATTTAAGACCGTCTTATAATCTTAAGATGTTATGAACAGCCAGAGAGAGATTATTAGCAAAATAAGAACAGACTATGAATACCGCCTAATATGTTAGAAATCATGAATGTCGATGTACTGAAACATGTCGAGATTGAGAGTATAATTATGATAAAAGAAACAGGATTCTTATTTTCTTTTTTTATTTAAAAAACTCGCGAAGAAGTTAAGCGAATAAATATATAAATACCGTCAGAAAAAGTCTATTTTTATTTTTTATTGTACTTTATTTTTCTGAGAAGATTATTGAGAAAAAGGACCAAAATACAAATGACGTTAGGGATCGTTTGAGTATATCAGCATATCTTACGGTGATACTACAATGATTGGAATTCACACGTACTAAAAATGCTGAGTTATTCTTCAAAAGAAATGAACATTATGTATGGAATTGTTCGAATGTAGCATATAGATGAGAAATTGCTTATGTAGCTTTTTTGCGAAGTAACAAGTGGCACATCTCGCATTTTCTTCTCCATTAGAGGATACAGATGCGTTTTTAGAATTATTTTACTCATCGTCACATTGTCAGCTGTCACGAAGAGGCGAGAATAATTGATCAAAATGTTTGTCTTTAACGAAGAATGCATATTCGATTGATTGGCATCGTCTTTCGTTTCAATTAACTTTGATCCAAAATATATTTATATTTACTTATTAATGTTCAATTCAATACGCTGCTTAAATGCTCGGAATTTCCATTTCTACATCTTTTTCGATTAGAAGTGATTTAGATACAATTACTTTTACAATTACTTTTTTCGAATCCATATTTATTTCTTCGTTATTGAAGAAAAAATATCAAAATGGAAATTCCATACATTTAAACAGTGGATTGAACATTGTAAATATAGATATATTTAGGATCCCTGGCCGATCAATCGAATCTAATCCGATGCCAACTGACGGACCTCAATTGAATATGCATTCTACGCTAAAGATAAACATAATCAAATGAATAGAATCAACATCATAAGAGAATTTATAGTGTATATGAGAGAATCTATAGTATATATACTTGAACGATTAAAATAATAAAATGACTGATTTTATATTAAAAAGTTACATTGATTATGATAAAAATTATTTTATTTAAAATATTTTCACAGAACATATCGATGGCAATCAATAACTGGAATTGATTTGTGAAGGTTCTGCTTTAATATCTTTTGTATATTTTGAATATCTCTGAAAGATTCTCCTTTCAGCGGCAATTTCATCTTCTGGCCCAAAAACAAGCAAACGTGTTTGCTCATCCACTGTGTACTCCCCGAATTTGGCACCCTGCGATTACTTCCTGTTAGTGAAATTAACTGTTCCAATCATTACTTGATTCATTAAAATAATTTTATTCTAAAATTAAAGCACATCAAACGGATGTTTTTATTACTATGAACCATCCAGATTTTCCAGAATAATTCTCATCTATTATGTATTATCCTAATATTGCATTTGCAAAATTTGAACAATTATAATTTTTTTTAAATAAAATTAGTCTAATTCTTTAATTTGGATTATGTATGCCGCTATTACATGAGGAAGAGAGAGACAACGAGAACGAACGACGGCCAGTGCCTAGTTTACGAGCCACTAAAAATACAAGAACGAACGGCCTCGCCCATACTGTCGTCGTCGTCGACATCGTTTTCTCATCTTCGTCGCCGTTATCCGCGGATATCTTCGCCAAGGACGTTTGCGATGTTCTCATTTACAATTATGTAAAGTAACGACCAAGATACATGAAATTGAGTCGCTCCAGTCGGACTGGTCTTGCTTTAGAATACACATTTGGCTCGAAATCATCGTGATTTTCTGTCGAGCGCGCATAGAGCAAATTTAATTAACGTGAGAAATTCTTCTTAAAAAAGAGTAATCTTCTTAAAAAACACGAATCCAGCAAAACTCTACCAGAATAACGAAGCTTATCCCGACGTGGACTTCGTAAAGTGGAGTAACAATATAAATAAACCGACAGACGTAAATGTGGAAACAGACTGTCGGTATGAAGCATAAACATAAGAATATATTACACTAATCATTACTACAAAGTTTGGTTTGCGCTTTATATGCTTCAGCCAATACACAGAATTAGATGTATACATACATTTTAAAAATGTTTCGAAAGTAACGCGACTATCAGCGACAAAATATTAAAAGATTTATTATCAATTATTTTCATCACATAATTTGTGTATTAATTTCATTTTGTTATTATTATTTAAATAAATTAATAATAATAATTATCCCCAAAGTTGACAATTCATTCATAAAATGTAATCTATTATTATTGAAGTTGTACTTTAATTATAATTTTTTTCATTTTTTTTTTCGTTTTTCTCAATCAATGTCTACATTCATTACTGAATAAATTTTGCCGATATGACCTTCTCTCAGAAATAGAAGATAAAATGTTTGGGAGCGCACTTCGCAATCGAATAAGATTAATCGTCGCATGTACATAGAACGTTTCTGCTCTATTCGTGAATCGCTTATTCAAATTTATGCAACAGTCACCTATGTAGTAGCTCAAATTATTGTTGACGTTTACCTCGAATATCACAATTGCGAATATCACATTGAATGCAATTTTGTAACTTTATTTTATTAAAAAAAAAAAAGAAATTACGATGTGAATGTTCTATAGAAATTTTGCGCTTTTAAGATAATTAAAAAAATTTATTTTATACTATAGATACATATATTGTGATAACGAAAAATTGTATGGCTTTCTTGAACACATCGAAATAAATTAATGTTTTTGAACGTTTTCATTCATATTTTCCATTCATACAATTTAGTGAATATTGCTAGAACTTTTTTATTAAGTGAGTACAATTTTCAGATGCCTCACATTTTTGGCAAACAAATTTGGCAACTCGAAGTTTATAGAAATTAGTGCATAAATTAAGAAAGAGATTCTTTAATTACTTTATAAATCTATTTTATCAAATAAATCATATCATATGAAATCATATCATATGAAAGTTGCAATTGCAAAGTATATTAATTTATTTTTGTTTATAATATGTATAAAGAAAAAATTTGTATAATTTTTTACTTTGAAACTATAGCCCTTAAAGTAATAACGAAGAAAATTCTAATTTAAATACATTTGCATGTATTTGTAGTTTTTAAATCCATTGACCCAACAGTTCTCGGAAACGTGTTCATGCGGAATAAGTGTTTCACATCATAGTGACGTAAAGAGGCAGTTTGACATCAAATCAGACAGTAGATAAGCAATCTTTTTTTAATTTTTTTCAGTATTTTACATCGTGACATAATATTGAAATATATATTAATATTATATATTAATCGTAAGATTGAAATAATTTATAATCGAGTGAAAATATCAAATTTCTTTTCCTAAATAATTTATATGGAAAAAATTTTTTATTAGTCACATTAAAACAAAATATTAAATTTAAACACCTTATTTAAAAGTCTATTTAACTATGCATAAATTGTGAATAATGTAGTTATTTAAATGAAGTGGTCATGAAATTCTTTAGCTTGAGTTGTTTAAAATGTCTAAAATGTTTATACCGCTTAGAAAACATCGTGACATTTTGAAATTCGCACAAACTAAGAAATCTGATATCTTGACCATTATAACAATAATGGTTTTCGGCATTGAAATCTTATATAAATACACACATCTCAATGCTATTATAACTTTACATAAATACACATAACTCAATGTTATGCATAAATACAAAAAAAAGGAGAACTTGGAGAAAAATATTTGCTTATTTATCGTCCAATTTGAATCTAAAGGCGGAAAAAGCATTCCCCCGCACAGTGGATATGAGTAATTTTAGATTTCTGGCCGAAAGAATGTCTAGGGCTCTCAAGATGCCGATACTGTTTTCGGTGTTATTATTACACGAACGAGATATCGAGCCGAATTTCACTCTCATCGAATAACATAAAATATATGGGAAAAAATTGTTTTGCTAAAGTATCTAAAAATTTAGCTTGACACAAATCTGAAAATAATTTTGTTGGATCATAAAAGTAACGTAGAATATTTAAGCGTTGACAATGCTACAAAAAAATATTGACAATAATTAATTTGAGCGTTCCATATAATTATTTTGGTGGTCCAAAGAAGATTTCAAATCTGTATTCAGCTAAATTCATACATATTACAAAACTGTCTATTTAATATAATAACTTTTTATTATGGAAATTATTTTATTTATCCTACGCCTGCTAATTTCATAAAGTCAATTATTACTCAATATCGAATAATATCAGATTTTTTTAGAACTAGCCATATCTCTTTCGTATATTTATTAAAAATATTTCAGAAGTGTGTTATAGTGGCGATATAATAGCAATACACTATGCGAGGAAGCTCATTCTTTTCGTTACACCTGCTGGTGACAACAAAGAAGTGGTCGATTCGAGAAGTGGATAGGGACATACGAGTCTCGAAACGGTAACCCAGAAGAAAAGAATTCGACACGAGCGTACAGCGACATGAGTCGCGAGGACGCAGCCGCAGCTGGAAATAGGTTCGACGCGAGAGCTCGTCGTCTGGGTCCTCCGACGCTTCGCCAGTCGATTCTATCGTACATCTCTTTCGATAATCGTTCTCCTTCCTTCCTTCCTTCTCGTTCTATGCCAAAAATTCTCGCATCAAGATTTTTACATCTTCTTTTCTATATGAAATCATTGCTTCGTTACATTATCTTAATTTTTATCATATAAAACTTCTCCTTTTTTTTCATAGAAAGAAGTAATTCATAGATTAATGTTTGTGAAATGAGTAACTTGAAAGATCCTCAGCTTCTTAGCTTAGGCTGACGTAAACGTGGGTTGATAAACTGGAAAAGAGAAAAGCTTCATTCGCACGAGTACGACAGCGTCAAATAGACAGAGCCGGATATCTGGTATATCTGGAAATAGGTTTAGCGCCCGGGATTCAGCTCATCATCTGGGATCCCTCGTGGATCCTCTGGGGTCTCCTGGTTAGCTCTG
The DNA here is from genome assembly GCF_000143395.1 of Atta cephalotes. NCBI lineage: Eukaryota > Metazoa > Arthropoda > Insecta > Hymenoptera > Formicidae > Atta > Atta cephalotes. The sequence goes on along the minus strand of NW_012130068.1, from coordinate 3,668,289 downwards.
ATAGGATTCATCATTTCGCGAAACTTCAGGGAAATTGAAGTCGACGCGCTGCTGGCGACAGATCCGTATTACGCGACGTCGCGAGCTGAAGGCAATCTATCGAATGCGCAGGGTGGTCGTCGTGGCTGGGATTATGTTTTCAGCGGGGACGATAGCCGTGAAGAAGAGAGGGATAAGCGCAAAAATAACTTTAACGTGCGCTAAAAGTGGCGTCCACCGGAGCGCCAGCTTTGCTACAGCACGTTTAAGAGACGAGCTTTTGATGATCTTCCTTTGATTCGGTCGATCAATTTTAAATTTCAGGACGCGTTTTACACTTTAATGTCTCTATTAAATGTCCAGATTAAAAGGAAAATTACGGAGGAAAAAGCATTGAAGAACATCCAAGCGGAACAAGAAGTCAAAGTGACTTCTGGACTTCCATTTTGGAATCATTTTGATGTCTTGAGTAAGAACTTCCTTTGCATAACAAATGTCTCTGCTATACACCGCATGCATTAATTTAAAAAGATTAAGTGTAATACTGTCTTCTTGCTTCTATGCGGCTAAAGTTACGATGAAATAGGATTTCGCGACAATGTATTTTGAGTCGACGCGGTAAAAGTAAACTTCTCATGCTTACCGCACGTTTGTGGCACGATGCACGTTGGTGCGACCGAAAATCTGGGGTCGATTATATCACTCGGTATTACGAAAAGATGATTCAAGAGAAAATCACGGTAAGTATGCGAGCTCTCAGGTGACATGCAATGCGCGTGAACAGGTTGTCAGAAATTTTATCTCGCTCTGGAAAACTTTACTCTCTGCGAAACATGCAAACTCATTATTTCCATAATGTCCTTCATTCCTTTCCAGTTTTCAGTTATCATCTTTTCGAAGTCACGATGATGGTCGATTTCTTCGAGACGTGTGTAAAATTCGAATATAATATACAAATATAGTGTATCAATTCTTAGCAATCTCGCAAAATTAATATTCTCGTTCAAAATCGTATATTAATGTATCAGACATTTAATTATACAATGTTTGACATATTAAAAAATATTATATTACATTTAATAAAAATAAAAAATATTATATTAAATATATTAAATAAAAATTATTATATTACATTTATTTTAATATGAATTATTATATTTATTTAATATATAAATTGAATTAATTTAAATTAATATTACACGCGAGTCTTAAATGAATTCGACAAATCAAATCATGGCTAAATCTCTGTAATCGTCGCTCGTGCGCTTCCGCATCTCGTCATGCGTCACACTAAGTGAACTGAGTCAGTTCTCGCTATATGTGTTTCCTGGATTGCTCTAACAAGCAAAGACTTGTAATTCGTCTCCCTCCTATTACGAAATCCGGAGATGTATACAAATCTAAATTAATGCGTCTTTTTAAAACATCCTGAAATTCACCCTCTGAATTTTTAAATACCTATTTTTAAATACCATAAGGGACATATCGGATATGTATTGACAGACATCACACGTACATTTACATATTGAATTTCATAGATGTGTAATTCTATATTTATCTTATAAAAAAAATACAGGGAGACTGATATTTGTCTCGTCTATTGAAAAAAGGAAGGATTGTGTTACATCAATTATCTTTGGGGAGCTCTGAAATGCATACACAAGGATGCATTTGGCGGGTTGCCACGCGAGATGTGACCTTCGGTATATTCAGCATATAGTGCAATTCAATATTTAAAAAAGAAACAAAGTCGTCCAATTAATTCAAATATTCTTCTACGGATGATTGGCGAGAAAGGTCGTCTACTGCTTAAATTAAATGAAGCGTTTCATGCGCGGCATTAGGTTGCTAGATTAGCAAACTCGGGGGGGGGGGGAGGGGGCCACCTCGAGACAGGCTGTCCTACTGAGCGGTCGTAGCTCTTGGCAGAAGAAGTAGATTTAGTACCTGTTAATTCTCACGTGAGGGTAATTTGCGGCAGTAGAACTATCGTTTATAAAACGTGTATATCGGTTAAAGTATCATGAACTATAATTTTATAGAAAGCTTAAATCATCTTTCATTACAATCATCTTTCTGAGGAGAAAGAGAAAGAAAGAGATAAAATTGAAAAGAATATTGAATATTAAATTAATATATAAGCAAAACTTTATTTTTTTTGAAGCAATATAAATTCTAATATATATATTTTGAAAAAAATAAAAAAATAAAAAATTGTCGCATTTTTTCCCAAAATGCAGTGTACGATACTTTTTATCAATATCATCGATATATTTTGTGAGATAAATTTTTAATATTTGTTTTTAAAGATAAAAAACGTATAAATGAAAACGATTTATAAATAAACATAATTTCCCGCGATCATTCTAAAAAAATTATTATTTCTTTTGTTGCATATAGAATAGTTTTAATGGCAAACGGTATTCCGGTAACTCTAACTGTAGCTTTCATCAACACCCACACTCGCGTTATGTAATAAATATGTTAACAAGAATAGTATTTGAATACATTTTACGATTAATCAAAATAAATAAGATAAAATAAGAAATGATAAGAAATAAAAAAAATCATAAAACCACATGAAAACGATGATAGAGTAACATAGTTTTAACAAAGATAGAAATTTAAAGTATTGCTCTATTTAAAGTCAATAATTCAGTAGCCATACTTTTTTTCATTCTTAGAAAAACTTCGTAAAAAATTTATGATTTACATAAATTTATGGATATTTCAAGATGACATTCCAAGCTAAGATTTCTTTAACGTCTAGCTTTGCTGATGCTTTTCATATTTATCATAATCCATTTATCACTATTGCCTATTGCCTGATTTTTACATACATCATTTTATAAATATCATTTTCTTGTATGTGTTTGAATGAAGCATTTATATTATATTCCGCCAAGCATAGCAGTCATGGTATTTATACTTATTATTCACTCATAGAAAAATTCTCATTACAATTTTTATACATATTTATGAAATACATACGCATGATTTTTTCCTATGCAAGTATGTATATAATTGTGTAAATAAAACATAAGACAATTAAATATTCACGCTATTTCATGAGTATAATTTTAAGAAAAATGAAGTTTCGAATTAAATTTCGATTTAAGAATCTCGAAAATCCATCATCGGACATGTGATGAAAAGATAAAAAAAATATTCATGTCGTTAAGAGAGATCATCTTAACATTCATTAGTTGAAATGATTGACGACAATTTTTTATGTTAGAAACGTAACATTTTTAAAAAAGATAATGATAAGAGAAAACAGTTTTTCACATTTATATTTGAAATGTTTCATCCGCGTATCATAAATTTAAAAGTTGCGTCGTATCTGTTATCGTGTTCGACTCTGCTCTAGATAGAGGGCTTGTTTATAATTTAAGATTACACTATAATTTGTAATAAGATCAAATGATCAAAAGATCGTTACACGAACAGCAGAACACTTACACCAATACACGGCAACAAAGTCTTTCTCGTTAAGGAGCCGTTCGAGTTGCTTGGCAGTGACTTCCTCGATCACCGGCTCGGCCTCCTTCTGCCTGCCGGTCGAGCCGCGGGACGAGGTCGACTCCTCGGCTTTTGTCCTTGCGGCGGCGTCAACGTGACCAAGGAGGACCAAGATTAACGCCAATACGCTCAGAAGGATGATTGTCCTCGGGTGATACATCGTTGTCGGCATCGTAGGGCCGCGGGTCGTAGTACTCCGCCTTCTTCTCCGCCAGCACCACCACCATCGGCCGAACCGTACCGCCGAACCGTCGTTCGCTGTCGACATCGCCGCACTGACTGCCTCACATCGGTTATTTTTGAATTTTCGGACAACGTCGGCCACACAGGGGAACGGTATTAGGAACGATGAAGACGAAGACGATGGCGACGACGATGGTTAGGGTGATGTCGCTGTGTTGTATTTATTTGTCGTTCCACTGTCTACTCTCTGTTGCAATAATTCATAATGGAATGAATTTTTTATTTAACAGAAACAAAACTCTTTTTACTATTTCGATTGCAACATAAAGAGGTAATGGCTTTTATAGCACATTCTATCCCAGAGAGATCTTCTTGGGAACGTTCTCACAGAATGTTTTTTAGAGATCTGTGCTATATGAAGGGTGCACAATAATATTATAATTACAATAGATATTATTAACGAATTAAAAATTACTTACGAATTAAACGAACTTACGAATTAAAAATAGTCAGAATTTCTTAAAATTATACATTGTTCTAGAAGATATTGACATGCTTGTGCAATTACAATGAGATTGACCGTTTCAATAGTGACAATGAGATATAAGCAATTAGGAATTGCTCTTTTTATAAGAAGTTGGTGAGAATGTCGCGTTTATTTTTATAAGATCTAAACTAGTAATGATATATTAATAAAATACATGTGAATGTATAAAATATACACTATTACACCAATAGTGCATGTTTTGCACATGTTTAATTAAATTACACTATGGACCTTAAATTTTTATACAATTTCAAAATTTCTATTAACTTAACCAAATTATCCTTCTTTACTCTATAAGATATCGGTAATTCAAACATCGATATGCAGCGTGCGAGAATGTATATATATATATATATATATATATATGAGTACGGGAACAGTTTGCTACAGTTGATCAGTAACCTCGATACACAACAGAACGGCTATGACAGAAGTGGAAGGGAAGTCGTGTATTGCCATTGTCGGAGGTGGTTTGGTGCGTGAAATATTTTTATTTCTCGATTTTGATATAAAAGAACGGCGAATAAAAAAAAGAAGCAATTGCTCTTATTGCAGGTTGGAGCATTAGCTGCTTGTTTTCTCGCTAAAAGGGGTCATCAAGTAGTCATTTATGAATATCGATCAGGTAAAGAACATTAAAAAATTATATTCGAATTTTAGCGTTTTAAATTTGCTCATCTCATGATTTATTACTCTTACAAGTTTGTACTAATTTTATTCTTTAACATATAACACAATAATATATAGATGTATATAAACGATATTTACTTAATATTTTTTTATCAGTATGATTTTAGAATAAAGTTTAGAATAAAGTTATGATTTTAGAATAAATTAATAATTATTTCCTAAAGCATTAAAAAAATAATATCTCCAGTAGAGAAATTTTGAGACATTATTTTTTAAATGCTTTAGGAAATAATTATCAATTAATCAACACTTTATTTTAAAATTATACTGATAATAATATCTTAAATAAATAATCAATTTTGAGTCTTTATGTGTTTAGATATACGAATGGAAAAGTCGCGTGGTCAAAGTATTAACCTGGCACTTTCATTCCGTGGCAGAGAAGCTTTAAAAGCAATTGGTCTCGAAAATATTTTGGTAAAATATCATGGTACTTGTATGCGCGGAAGAATGCTCCACGATAAAGACGGCAATTTGAAAGAAGTTCTTTATGACAGCGTCAAAGGAAATGTGTGTCTTTACTATTTGGAATTATCTTCTGTACATATATGTAATATATAATTTTATTTATCTTTTGAATGTTTACATGAGTTAATTTTTTATTATGCAGTGCATTTACTCCGTTAATAGACGATATCTCAATGTGGTTTTATTGGACGGTATGTTTCTTTTTTTACATTATTTGACATAAATCAAATTAAAATCATTTATTAAAACAATATTGAACATGTGAGTTTATTATTAGTAATATTCATTTAAAAAAGAAGGGTTGATTCTAAAAATAGATAAAAAAGAAATAAAGTAAAAGTTCGTGGCGTTTTTTAATGCCATCTAATGGGAAAAACGTCACGAACTTTTTCCCACACCTAATAGATATCTGAGATAAAATGAATTCCATTTTAAAACAACTTTATTTGAGAATTAATAATACGTTTTTTTCTACTCTAAATTTATGTAACTTTTAATGATTATATAACCATTGTTGAGATAAATAATTTATGTAACAATATAATTAAAAAAAGATATTCTTAATTTTTTTAAATTGATTTTTTCAAAAGTTAAGGTCCTCACATATTCGATCAATACTTTGACTTCAATACTTACTTCGACCAATACTACTGGGCAAAAAATCAATTTGTTGTCATAATTTATTTAAAATAAATGTCATATTAATCATATCATAAGTAAGTGAAGGGAATATGAGATTGAATACGGGATGATGTAGTTAAAAAAAGCTTTACTCTTATGTGATATTCGATGACGTTGTCGTGTGCGAAGCCGCAAAAATTCACACGTATTATCTTACTCGCAGTACCCACTTTCTATTAACATAGATTTAAGTCGCGATATCAGGTAACTAATCTAACATAAAATCTAATTTAAAATCTATATAAATCTTGTTTTATTGTGATTATATTTAATTAACAGCTGCGGAAAAATATCCACAAGTACAACTCAATTTCAACAGAAAGCTCGTAGAAGCCGATTTGGAGAAAGGAAAGATAAAATTCTTAAAGTGAGTGAGTGAACAATATTGTTATCGGAAATTAATATTATATTTTATCCTATTTAATTAATTTCTTATCTTTAGTACTAATACGGGGGCAACGGAAGATGCGGAAGCTGATTTGATAATTGGTGCTGATGGCGCGCATTCAACGGTACGAAAAATTATGGCTAGGAGGCCGCTCTTTAATTGCGCTCAAACATATATCGAACATGGATACGTGGAATTATCTGTGGCGTGTAATGAACACAATAAAGTGAGTAAAATGAATAGCTTTCGCCCAATCGAGATAATTTTAGCCTAAATTTTCACCAAACAGCATGCATGTCCAAAATCGAAAATCTCATAAGAAAATCTTAAAAACATCTTCCATGATCCAGGTAAAAAAATTCAATATGATAAACTATATGGAGTTTCATACTCCTTGCTATACTTCATCATAAATATATGAGTTTAATACGACTGGCAACATCATAATTCCATTTAACATGAGACGGCAACTTGCACGCAGTATTTTTTAAAAAGTTATAAAAGTTTACTTGTTGGAATGTGTTACACTCTATCTAGTTTACAGAAACGTTTCGAGACTTACATTCTAATGTTGGACATGTGTATTACTACACATTTTTTAAAAATTTAGGCCGAAGTTATTCCAAACTAGGCCAAAATTAAATTTTATGATATGAAAGAAGCATCATTGCGTTTTTAATTAATCTTTTTCAAACATTGTGTCATATGGATTTAAAAAATATTATTAAAAAAAGGACTTTCAAGTTTTAAACATAATAATATAATAAATAGCGGAGTCAGATAACGCTGCATAAGTATAACACAAATATATGTATATTTAAATTTTAAATCATTATATTTAATCATTATATTATATTAAATATGAGAACATTTTGACTCCACTTTGAGCCATCGTTAAGATAAAATGATTAAACTTCACATCTTTATTTGCACATATTAACTTTCCGTCACAGTCGATTAATAGGCCAATCTCTTATAAAGTCCTAAAAGTGTCAGTACAGATTCAACTTTTATAATTGTGTGAACAAAATTACAATGATTCATCACAGGCAGCTGAAAATTGAAATCCAATTATATTAAATAAGTAGTCGCTAGTAATGTATAATAAAATTCGTAACGATATTCGTAACAAGTAGAGTCAATCATTAATAATTTGTAATTAAATTATAACATAATGAAAATTGCAACCAAACAGTATTATAATTAATATCATTTCCATATCTTACATAAAACAACTGTGAGATACCCAGCGTCTTAAGAACTTTTTTCTCCAAATCACACATTATTTAATCTGCTATAATAGGTGATGAGCTTATAGGTGTCCTAAAATGTTTACAGATTGTTAAAAGAAAAATATGTAGAGTCAAGAATCATTTTTAGTGTTGTAATAAATTCATCTTTCGGAATAATATCTTTTTCTGAAATAAAATTTTATTTTCTTATAACACTATCATCAGCTAAACAACAGAAATATTCGTAAAAAGAGAGATAACATCAAGAGAAATAAAAATATAATTGTCATTAATAAAAGGAGTTTGTCAATTAATTGAAAGCTATTGTGAATACTGATTAGTATTCACTAATACTGCATTAGTTTCATTTTACATAGATTGATTACATAGATTTCAAATGAACCTTCTTGTCACATGGATCCCACGTTTGTATGTTTGATACAATGATTTAAATATATATTTGTATTATATTTATGCATGATAACTGCGTCTGATTCTTATTAGCCATGTGATGGATTTATTTAAACTTTTTATTATCTTTGAAGTTTGCGATGAGCGGTAACAATCTTCATATTTGGCCGCGTGGTGAATTTATGATGACCAGCCTTCCGAATGAGGATTGCACATTTACTGGCAACTTGTTCGCTCCGTTTTATGTGTTCGAAAAACTGAAGACGCGCGAGGCATTGTTGAGCTTTTACACTGAACATTTTCCGGATCTTTTGCGATTGATCGGCGAGGAGAAATTAGTGGAGCAGTTTTTCGAAAAAGAACCGCAAACTTTAATATCAATTAAGGTTAATTTTAATTTTATTATATTCTGCGGTCGCTCGATTTGTTAAATTTTAGTATGATTTAACTTTTTGTATTTAACAGTGTAAACCTTATCATGTTGGGAAAACTGCTGTTATAGTTGGAGACGCCGCTCACGCCATGGTACCTTTCTATGCTCAAGGAATGAATGCTGTAAGTTATTTTATCGAATTGATTTGAGAACTAAATTACTTCGCGACACTTGCAAAAAAAATAAAATATATTAACTGTTACTCATCCCAACAAAATTTATTAAAAACTACTACCGCCTTTTTACTTTAAAAGTGATACAATAACTCAAAAACTAGTTTTTAAGATGATAGAAAATTACTGATTAATTAAATAAAATCTGCGAATAAAATATATTCTTAATATAAATATTACTTTTATCATTTCTGTTTCACAATCTTTAAAAAAAATTATCTTTTTTTGAATTTTAATGATTTCTTTAAATCACTTTTTTTTTCGTAATGATTTTTGAAAATCGTTGAGTAATGATGTTTCTTTGAAGTTCTGTTAGTATATTTTTAATGATTGACAGGGTAATGTTTATTTAATTAAATATTATTTATGATAATAAATAAAAAATTGCGTTTTTTGAGTTATATCAGTTTTGAAGTAAGGAAGCGATCCTTACTATCTCCAACAGCATAAAAATTGCAACAATATTACACATTGCTGGGGAAGTAATAAAATTTGCTTTTATGATCATTTCGTTACGTTTATTACGTTAGGGATTTGAAGATATTCTAGTGCTCGATGAATTAATGGAACGCTACGATTCAAATTTCGCAAAAATTCTGCCAAAATTTTCGGAATTACGATGCGACAATGGGCACGCAATATGTGATCTCGCAATGTATAATTACACAGAGGTACACATTAATCAAATTTATTTACTATTGTTTTCAGATACTCATATTTGTCGATTCAAAATTAGTTTTTCAATTTTTTATCTTTCAGATGAGAGATTTAGTGATGAAAAAATCTTTTCTTTTTCGAAAGTTCTTAGACAAAGTTTTATTTACTCTTGTTCCCAATTTCTGGATTCCGCTTTATTTTGCTGTGCAGTTTACTCGCATGAATTTTCGTGAATGCATAGCGCACAAAGAGTGGCAGGATAAGGTATGAATAAGATATAACAAGCGATAAAATGCATGCAGCTATAAAAATTATCTCTTATATTGCAGGTGTTGAGAATGAGTCTTTATCTTGCATTTCTGATTTTTGCTGTCTTGACTATTCCTTTTTTACGAAATGGAATGTGAATTTTATCGTTGCCAAATATTACCAATATATTGTTAATTTATGATACAGATAATTAATAATTAATTTTTATAAGAGGTATTTCTACGTATTTAATTATCTCATATAAATTTGTATAGTTTTATGTACAATAGATCGTACTTACTAAAAATTATTCAATTTATATATAATTTAAATTCAATTAATACAATTGTAATAATTCTATTAATAGCATGTATATTTATCAAAATGAAATACAAAAATGAAATACAAAAAGATACCTATTATTATTTATACAATAAACTTATTGCATACTTGAGCATAAATCGTACAACTTAATTTTTAAATACATATTATAAAAATTTGACTTTAATTTCATTTAAAAAAAGAAACATTAATTTTAATAATAATCTAAATATGTTTCTGACAAATAAGAATACATATTTTATATGTATGTAATATAAAAACCGCAACAACACATTAATTAAATTCTGTTCAATATATTTTTTTATGTCTTTATAAGTTCTAACTTTACTTTCAATCTAATTATTGAAAATGTAAATTAATTTTATATACGAAATTAATAATGTATAATTAAAATCTCTTAATAATACATAGAATCTTTCGAAATCTTTCTATACCTTTAAATAGTAACAATTTTTATAATTGAAAACAGCATAAACTTTCATTTTACATTATATCATTTGAATAAATGTTATAGTTCGAGAGTAACATTCTCTGCATTTTTGATATAATTATACTTTTGCGTTTCGAAGAGTTCAACTAAACTTTTCATAAATTTTTCGTGATATTCGTTGATTTGCTCAGTCGTGGGTTCATCTATTTTCGGTAGTTCAATAGGACTGCCAACTATAATAAAGAGAAACATAAAAAAAATTATATATATACATATATATATATAAATATATATATATATATATATATATTATTTTTTTTTTAATATAGAATCAGTAACATGAGATAATTAACAATTTAGTATGCGCATTGATATTTTCGTGGCATCAATAGATAATATCGAATATATGTATATAAAAAGAACTTTACCGACTACGGTGACAGGTAAGCGCTTCGGAATAAGACCAAATGAATACTGAAAGAATCCTCTGCCCGAAAAAACGATGGGTGCTAGTCCAATAAGATTGCGAATATAGTTCTGTATGCGTCTAAGAGTCGATCCTTCTGGACTGTATATTTGATTATATAAATCCGTTTCGCCAAAAGAAAAGACAGGAACCAACGCCGTACTGAATCAAAGAGTTATATTAGATTCGAGTCGTGTTGAATACTATGCATAATTATTATACTACCGTACTTTATATTTTCCTATATTTTCATCTATAATTTACATTTTATAAAAACTATAGATATTACTAGAGATATATAAAAGACAGTATTTTTGACTTTGGAGAAAAATATTAAGTAAAAAACTTTTTTTTGTCTTAAAATATTTCTCCGAAGAAATTGTAAATAATTTTTGTATTTTTGATCAAATTACATAAAATTCATGAAAAAACATATAGTTATTTCAATATAATTTAAACGATAGATATTTTATATTTAAAAGTTAAATAAGTGATGTTTTTAATACTTTATTAAACTTTATTAACAGATAATATTTTATAAGCATATAGATACTGTTTTGTTGCATATTGATTATAATTGTATTCTATATTTTGAGACAACATCCCAATATAATATTGATTCAAGAGCAATTAAAGATTCGATAAACGTTAAATCTCATCTAATTTAAATTTAGAATATGTATAATTACAATCACATATATAATAAAAACAGTGTCAATTAATCTAATAAAATATTATTTGATAACAATATGGAATATTTACTTTTAAAATTGAAGTACAGTATGAAATATCATTAATAGTGAAAGATAAGATACATTTATATATAGCCACATTTATATATAGCCTATATATTTTAATTTTTGTAAAACTATTTCACGGAAATTTTACAGATAAATGCAAAAACTAAATTCTGGAACAATAATACAGCGTCAAAATCATGAAATGCTAAAAAAAATATCCGAGTAAAAAACCGAGTCAAAACCGAAGTGAAAAATCATTATTTTGCGAGTTTTTTATTTTAAAATTCCAGGATTTTTTTTTTCTCGTTTATCTCTCTCTCTCTCTCTCTCTCTCTCTCTCTCTCTCTCTTTCTTTCTCTTCAAGAAAGTCAAGAGTTTCTTTTTAATTAAAATTAAGTTTTTTATAAAAGAAAAAAATTGTTTTTTAACTTAATAGAAAATTATTGACTAATCATATAATATCGGAAAAAATAATATATCTTTTTATTTCATAACTTTTAAAAAAACCGTCCTTTTTTGAGTTGTGACAATTTTTTATAAAATTAAGTTAGTTCACTTTTAATGAACTTTTAATAGAGTAATGTTTATTTAACTTATTCATGATAATAACTTGAAAATTACACTTTTTAAATCACTTTTAAAATAAGAAAGCGATATATTTAATATATTAATATATTAATATATTAAATTAATATTGTATATTAATATTGTATATATTAATATATTAAAAATATAGATAACTCACCCATATTTTAATGCTAGTTTCACAAATCCTTTTCTTCTTTTTATGATGACACGGTAAGTGCCCGGCGTTGATTCCAGCGATTCAGAAGCACCACCGACAATAAGAACTGTAGCTCTCCCGGTATATGGATTTTTTGGTGGTGTCGATAATAAGTACTTGATGCTTTTCATGCTAGAAGCGCAACTACCTAAAAGTGTTCGATAATTTATCGTTATAATCGAATTATACAAAGAATATAACTTTCTAAGTGATCATCAGTAATTAAGAAAGAAAAAAAAAAATAATATATATATATATATATATAAATTTTTCATTCATTTTAAAGCAGACATATGTGCAAACCGTAACAACGGTAATGGTGATAACAATATATTACATTTTTTATATAAAAAAAATTATTTGAAGTAATTTCCTCTATAAATAAGAATTATTGATGCAATGTAATACGATGTAATGATTCAATGGCTGCGTTTAGCAAAAAAAGTAACTTCGCTATTTTTATAAAATTTTTTAATATGATTAAGACTGTAGTCAAAGTCTTGCTACAAATGCTTTGAAGCGTTTGATGTATCAATTAGAAGAAACAATTTTATAAACTGACCAATTAAAAAACACTTTAAAGCATTTGCAGCATCGCGTTGATCGTATCCTAATTTATATAATGAGATATAATTTATATAATGAGAGAACTAATTTATCTAATGAGAGAACTAAAGACAAGATTAATCATACTAAGAAATTTTACAACAATTGCAAAGTTGCATTATCTGTATTATATACAACCAATATATGTATAAATGTATTTATTATATATATATTTATGTATATATTATCTGTATATATTATCTGCATTCAATAGATTATTTTACATATAATATATATATATAATTTTTTAAACCATACTATAATTCTAATATATTAATATTCAAATATTGAAAGTACATTTAGTATAGTATTGCAAAATTCATCTGCAATTAAAAGAGAAAAATATAATGAATGGCGAGAATTATAAATTTTTACCTAAGGAATAAGGATATTCTCTGAATATAGGTATTTTGAAATGTTGATCGAGAGTGATTGTATGGAATTCAAGTCCGGGAAATAATTTCTTGCAGTCCAATATGTCTGATGCAAATGAACCAAATATTCCAATCGATAAAATACCATGAGGTGCAGAAACGAAAAGATAAGATTTTTTGGGATCTAGATCTACCGTTTTCACTAATTTTAACGGAAAATAATTGCAAAAATAACGCCAAAACACGTTGTTTCTTGCCATTCTTGTCCATATTTCACTAAAATATAAGGTATAGTCATTTTCAAAATATTGGTAATTCATATTTCTAAAGAGTTTAATTATTACGCCTAAAATTATTCTCAATGAATTCATAAAAGATTTCATCATAAAAGGCTTCTTCATAAAAGTTTCTTTTTTATTATTGCACTCTGAACCGGTGCAATAAGTTGAATTGAAACAAATATATATTTACATATGTTCGGAAACATGTATAATTATATTTGGAATACGTCCATGCATGTTTAATAATAATCTTTTTTCTTTTGTAAAATTATTTTTTAATGTAATAGAAATAATAATAGTAATATGAAAACATAAAAAATAATTAAAAAGGTCATTTTTGCACTATTTGTTTTAGAAAAAAATCAAGTTTGAAGAAATGTAAAAAAATTACTTGCGTATAATTATATATAAAATTATGCACAATTAGGAGTTAGAAGCAATTTTTTTTTACATTTTTATAAATTTATTTTTTCATTTAATAAATATTC
>NW_012130068.1:3651519-3653395 GCF_000143395.1 Atta cephalotes | reverse complement strand
AGTTAAATTTGAGTTAGCATTACGGTTGCCACTTTATCTAACCTTTATCTAACCTTTTCTTTAGCAAAAAAATGCGTTTTAACATTTATAAAGCAAAAAACTTTCAGCGGAATATTTAATATATTGCAACTCATCATTAAACCGTTGTGCAACAGTTTTATTGAACGCACCCATTTATTCTGTTGCATTAAATAATTATCTTCAAATGAATCAAGATTTTTATTTATCGATTATTAAAAATAAAGAGATTATTATAATTAGAATAGTATCCTTACCTTCTACCACCATTATGGCAAGTGTCCCAATCGTAATACATCCAGAGGAAATATAGTAATAAAAAATAGCGTATCGTTTCTGTGTAGAATATAAGATAAATTGTAATTAGATATCCCAAAAAATTTCCGAAAGCGGTGACAAAAGTCCATATCGCAACAATTAATGTTTGTAATCTTCTTTCCAGAGGTACGTTTAACGGTGCAAATTTCACGCCCAGAATTTCCATGTTTCTTTCTAAATCTTCGATCAAAATTCAAATCATCAAAGACAAGTTTCGGAAAACCAGTTTCAGTTAACCTGTATAGGTTCTGGTTCTATTAGATAATACAGAGAAAAATAAAAAACTACTAGAAATAAAAAACTTGATCTAGGTCCAATTGCCACTAATGTAAAATTAACTTTAATTTCGGTTCAATTTATTTTTCTTCTTATCTTTTTCTAGTTCTAAGAATTGAGAGAAATAAAGAAATAAAGTCAATCTTACATTGATAGAAGCCTGAGCATAGGTCAATTAGTTTTTTTATTAGAAATTATAAGTAGTGTTTTATTTTTTCTATGGATTTAATATGCATGGATACTATGGATTTAATATATGCATAGATATTTTATCAAGCGAATACACAAAGTCTATCTTTGATTTCAACAAGAAATGAACTTTGTATCTTTATCTATTCTATTCCAACAGCTTATTCATTACAGTCAGTAGAATCGCAAATCGATTGTTTATTTAATTCTATACGCCAGACGTTTTCATTATTATATCTTTTTTCTATCATAATTATATATTTTTATTTATACATATATAATAAGACATATATAATAAGAAGAGTGAAAAAATGCTTCAACATGAATAATTATTATAATTACATATTTATACATATCTGCAAATTGTGATCGCAAATTATTGATTATGAATTATCTCCTTTTCTTTCCCCGAGCTTTAAGTAAAAGTATTTTTTTTACTTAAATTCTTTTATTCACTTAAACTTCTTTTAATCATAAAAAATATATAAATAGTATAGCCAATTTTTCGCGATATGTAAGATAATTATTTTTTGTCGCTACGCTGAATTGTGCTTTCTATCTCGCTTTCGCTAAATTTCAAAAATATATCTGTTTCATTTTAAGTACAAGTGAGTGCATACTAAGTCTAACTAATAAAGAACAGACTTAAAAGCAAATACTCCATGATATTTTACTATTTAATAGAATTTATTATAATAATTATTAATTTCACATATAATTTCATAAATTTATAGTGCCGCATTATACTGATTTGAAATTTTGAAGAGAGAAGAACGAACTGCCTTATCATTATCAAACTCTTGTATTATCAAATAGATATCGAAACAATTTCGAATAGTTATCTAAAAGATATACATTCATATTTGAAGATAAAGCCCAGCTAGCAGATAGACATGTGAAGATATAATTGTAAAAATATCAGATGTATTTGCTAAAAATATTTCAAATATCGCGTTAGCTTTATTTTTCATAGACATAATAATAAGAATAGACTGCACTTTTCTATGAAGTTGTTAATATCCGTTTATAAAGAGTAAAATATTTTGAATCGTGTCGTTCTCTCTCTCTCTCTCTC
>NW_012130068.1:3649436-3651303 GCF_000143395.1 Atta cephalotes | reverse complement strand
GTGTCGTTCTCTCTCTCTCTCTCTCTCTCTCTCTCTCTCTCTCTCTATCTCTCTCTAAGTTGAAAAGAAATACTAACAGAATTGAAGAGAAATGTAGTTACGATTCAATATTTTTTAACAGAGCATAGATCCGGGAGCTAAGCAAGAAATACGTAATCTATACCTGATCTAGACTTACTTATTTTTGTAGTATTTTTTGTTCGTGTTTGATCTATTTCTCTATTCATTTATATTTTTTTAGGTTGTAACAAATTTAACCAAATAGATCGATTCTAATTTAAATAAACCTAACGGAATTAACAAATAAATTACTATTGTTCAAAAATGTTTACATTTAAATTTTCATATAAACTAAAATTTTCAAATATTGTGAAATAAATTTAATTTATAGTACAACATCTGTTGTAAGCGTATGTGCTAAAATTCGAGTGATTTTACTCCGAACAGTTCGATCACACGTTAAGATTTACACTTTTCAAATTTACCTAGTTTGCTGCGGTTATCGGCAATAAACGGATAGAAACTTTTGGATTGCACTTTTTCTTTTAGTATAACACTAGGTAGATTGTCGTTTTCTACAGATGAAATAGTACGTTTCAACACAATACAGCGTATACACCATATATAAATATATTTATACCTGCGAAACTTTCACACGGAACATTTGGCATGGCGTCATGTGTCTTACTAGTTGGATCGTCGATGATACAAAGGAAAAGCATGTCCGACGGAGTACAGTGGTTGCTCATTCACATATGCACAGACAGATGGACGATTGTCCGTGAACGAAGTTCTAAGTTAAATCATTCAGTCAAGATCCGATGTTGAACTCATTCATTTCAGTGTAAATGCAGAATTTATCTTTAATTACTTAACAGTATTACTTATTGATTTATCTACTATTACTTAAATAATTAGAGATAAATCAATAGTAATACTTAACAGTATTACTATTGATTTATCTCTAATTATTTAACTAAATTGTGTGGTCTTTTAGATTATACATCATTAATTCATATTTTGTCACATAAATTTATACATAAAAGAGAAAGTTGATGAGCCTCTACTATATCTAAACCATTCGATTATCGAAACTGTTTTGTCATTCAATATATTTGAATAATGGAGTTCTATTATATTTAAAAAATATATATATTTAAGTTTGAATTTGAATTAAAATAAAAATTTTCTATTCAGATTTTTCTAGCATTAACATTATAATTATAATTCATTTTAATCATTATAATATTATAATTTAATAAATATTATAGGTGCTTTCCATTTGATGACACAAATCGAATACAAGTTGACATCATTCTATTCTTCTTGGTATTCAGAGAATAATAAATAACATAAAACGACACTTGTGTCGACTCAATTTGTCATCAAATGGAAAGGATTCCATGTTAGTATACAATCGCATGTTAAATATTATTAATAAGTTATGATTAAATATGTTATAAGAGAGTTCGAGAGTGATGTTCTCTGCATTTTTTATGTAATTATGCTTTTGTGTATTGAAGAATTTAACCAAATGTTTTATAAATTTATCGTAATATTTGTTAATCTCTTCAAATGTGGGTTCTTTTATCTTGGGTAATTTCATAAGGCTGCCAACTAAAATGAAAAGAAACAAAATGAATAATTAAATATAAATAAATATAATATATACAAAATTACAAGCACATAAAGAGAATTTTACCAACTATGGTGACGCGGACATAAAAAATAATTAAGGGATAATTTTCGCATTGTTTATTTTAGAAAAAAACAAGTTTGTAATTGCTTATACATAACTATGCATAATTTAAAAATAATTATATGTAAGTAATTTTTTACATTTCTTCAAACTTAATTTTTCTAAAAC
>NW_012130068.1:3644186-3646713 GCF_000143395.1 Atta cephalotes | reverse complement strand
GAGAGAGAGAGAGAGAGAGGGGGGAGGAGAGAGAGAGAGAGAGAGAGACAGAGAATATTCTAATAATTTTTACCTATGGAATAAATATATTCTCTTAGAAAAGGTGTTTTGAGATGTTGATCAAGAGGGACTAAATGTATTTTTAATCCAAGAAATATTTCCTTGTATTTTAATACATCCATTGTGAATGAATATCCCCGCCGAGAAAATGCCGTGACTTGCGTCAATGAAAAAATAAGATTTTTTGGGATCTAGATATATCGTTTTCACTAATTTTAACGGAAAATAATTGCAAAAATAATGCTAAAATGCATTATTTCTTGCCCATATTGCCCAAAATTCACTGAAAAATAAAATACATTTTTTTAAACATTAATGATTATTATTAATACAATTAATGATTATTATCTCTTAAAGAGTTTTTTATCACGATTAAAATTATTTTCTAGTATAAGATTTAATGAATATTTCTGTACAATACAAAAGCTTGCTTCAACATTCATATAATGTTATTGTAGCATTGTTGGAATATTGCAATGTTACTACAATAGAATGATTTACTTGTATCATGTATATGTAATATGTATAACAGACTTTTTATTCATTTATTGTGTTGCATGGAATAGATAATTGACTATATTTAATAACCAAAAACTGATAAGTGCTCAATGATGTTTTAATATGATTAATTCTTGCCTATAGCTTTTTTACTGAATCTAAGTGTAGGAATTGTCTTTAAGTGATTATCAAAATTATTATTTATCTAGAATAATTACTTTAATAAAAATTAATAACATTGCTATACCTTCTATCGCCCCGATAGCAAGCGTCCCAATCATACGTCCAAAGGAAATATAACATGACGTAACATATTGTTTCCATATAGAGTAGAAAATAGACTGTAATTAAACATGCACCGAAAGTATCAGAAATGAAGATAGTTATCCATAACGTTTGCAGCCTTTTTTTCTAGGGATACATTTAATGGTGCAAATTTTATGCCTAAAATTTCCATGTTCTTCGCTAAATTTTCTTGCAAAATCCAAATTTTATCACAGATCCAATCTTTTTCATTTAACTTGTATGTTATATTTTACCTGTGAAGATAAATTTTTGTGTAACTATAAGTCATTTTCTTCGTCTTTTAAAATAAATCATATGATTTGATTGAATCAATCACAAATTAATATTTCATCAAATAACTCTATTCCTTATTTCCTCGCAAAAAAAATCAATCTTATAAAATGGAATCCGGGAAAAAAGTGATATTTTGAATTTAAAGTGATATTTTGAATTTAAAAATCTTATAATATTTAAAATATTTATGTAAAAAAATCATTAAACATAGAATTTATGTGACTACAAAATTTTCTTATGTTAAAGGATCCCGTACTAATCCTGTAAAATTGGGACCCAGTAAAATCAAATGATTTTATCATATATTATAGCTTATGACTTGCTAAACAAAACATATAAGTTTTAAAGCAAAAAAATGAACAGTTTTTGTGTTTGATTCACTTACAGTCGCATCTCACCATATAATACTCAATAATTTCTAAACGGCTGATCTAAAATGGATAAAATTATAATGTTTTGAAAAGATCTTAACAAGGATTATAAGAAAATGAAAGAAACAGTGAGAGGTCTTGCTTAAAAAATTCGAGTTAATTTTGTCCTACTTTGGCGTCAAACTGATGAAGCCAGTGGCTTTTTACAACTTTTATTTAAAACATTTTTTTATAAAACTTATAGTTTTCCAGATATTTTGCCGTCTCGGAACATTTTATGTTCCTTATATGATTATAGTGCCATATATAATTATATCTCATATATAATTACATACTATTATATATAATGTTCAAGATATGTACACATGTATAAAACGATATTTTGTTAGTAGAATATATAGTGTAATTCCATACTCTTATGCCCATTTCCGTCTATGTAGATTAACTTTAATCTCAATTCAATTTACTCTTCGTTTTTTTTAGTTTTAAAGATTAGAAAAACATTAGAAGTTGAACCGAGATTAAAGTTAATCTATATTGGTGGAAATGGGTGTTAATGTAATTCAGGACCAACGATATGAATGTGATAAGGTTCTATATGCGCGCGCGCGTGTGTGTGTGTGTGTGTGTGTGTATGTGTGTGTGTGTGCGCACATCCTTTGTAATGTAATTGGAAAAAAAATATTTTATAATTTGTTATAAACTTTTTAAGAGTATCCGGATAAAATTTAATTGAAAAATATGCAAATTATTAATATAGATAATTGCTAAGATATAAATAATTGCTAAATATTAAGTTATTATACTGTCCTTATAGTATAAAAAAAATAATTGAAACTTACTTGAGGAATGAAGATAGTAATTCCTGTGCTTCTGCATGATATAGATACATTCCATGACATGGCAGGAAACTAAATGACCAAATATCGATTCGTCTAGCAGATCTCGCGACCTCTATTTTATATATATATATATATATATATATATATATATATTATATTATACTATATATATATTAA
>NW_012130068.1:3638286-3644166 GCF_000143395.1 Atta cephalotes | reverse complement strand
ATATATATATATATATATATATATATATATATATATATACCTATATATCATAATTTCAAAAAAAATTTATGAAGTTATGCAAATGTATTCTTTTGTCCCTAGTCTACCCTCGTTAATACGTATTCTTTACAGTCATAATTTACTCAATTTATCATCCATGAATACTTTCACATACTCGTATTTATGTGCATTTTATATAACGAATGTGCTTATGACAGCGAAACTGCTATTTAATTATTGTGTTTGATGAATAGATACATCCAGTAAATAAATGAGTGAATAATGAATATGAATACAAATTTAAATGATGTTTTTCTATGAATTGAATAAATATCTTTTATTCACCCTGAATGAATATGATACGAATATTTTCAATTTTGCATTCACTTTAATTTTGTCACTATAACCACATTATTTCAGAATATTAATATATTCCGAATAGCAAATTTGATTGGATGCACTCAACGCGCACTGATGCATATTAAAGTCATCGTGCACAAATTGGCGTAAAGTATGTGTTTAAATATAAAAATTTAATTAAATATAAATCTTTAACACTTTATTTTACTGTTAAGAAAAAAATATATTTTATAAATTGAAATATATATTTGCATTTCAAATACATTAAGAGTAAATCAGTGTATAACGGCTCTAATATGCATCAATTTATATGTGC
Organism: Atta cephalotes; assembly: GCF_000143395.1. Taxonomy (NCBI): domain Eukaryota; kingdom Metazoa; phylum Arthropoda; class Insecta; order Hymenoptera; family Formicidae; genus Atta; species Atta cephalotes. The sequence goes on along the minus strand of NW_012130068.1, from coordinate 3,643,490 downwards.
ACTATTGCGTTCAACTAAATTCGTTATTAGTAAATCATTGTTGGAATTGTCCACACAAGAGACATATTAGCATTCAAAATGCATAAGATAATATAGAATTTTATTGAAATAATATGTTTATTGTAGTCTATAAAAAAGGATACAACGGAGAAAGAAGTGCACCTGTTAAAAGGTCGTGCATCGACATCGAGAAGAAACAATAAAGGATAAAAGACGTTTCGCTCAGAGTTTTTTTTTGTTGTTAATAAATCTATCCTTAAGTACGAACTATGGAAATACGATATAATTAAGGAAATATAATTTCCTAGATTATAAAATATTTATATAACCCAGCAATGATATCACTAATAGCTATGTAAAAAAAATAATTAAGCTTAGCATATAATTAATTAATAATCATCAGGTTGACTTTTGCTTCAGTATTTTCTTCTATAATAGGTCTGAAACAAATTCACAATGTGTGATTTTCAACAATATTTCTCATATATTATATAAATCATGACAGTGCGTACGATCGCGAAGCGTCACCACCGCAATTATAGTTCTCTCTTTTCTTTTATCATAATCACATATTTTACTCTTGTATTAACTTGGCTTAAGTACAAGATACAGTATAAGAATAACAGTCTTTACGCAAGCGATATAACAAGTATAATAGTCTCTTATAACACACGCATGAAAAATTTTGTCAGATTCAAATTAAAGAAACAATTGTTATATTGTCTCACTCAGAGACAATATAAGAAGACAAGCGCGATAAATAAAACTAATGTGTCAAATTAAAATTTAATTATAGAAGTTTAATTTACTAAAAAAAAATCTGATTAAAAAAAACCTATTAAAAATTATTTAAAAAACGTTTGCAGCTATTGCAGGCATAACGTGCAGGAAAGTAGTTTGTCGTCATAGAAAAAGCAAAAGTGCAAAAGGCGAAGACTTAATTCATCAATTATTGCTTCTTATCTTATCACGTCGGAGTACTAAAAATAAAATATATCTTGCTATGTTACAATAAATATAAATACTACCAATGACGTCAGAGCTACGTTCTAAATCTTTACTCTGAGTAAAAGAGGTATTTCATACAGTTGGTTCTTATTTCAAAATCTTATTTGAGATGTTGATACGGTTTTATCTTCTTTTTCTTCTTTTTAATGGACACAACGATTTGTTTATGACATTTTATTTAAGACATTTCTTAAAATAAGAATCAACTATGAATACCGGCTTATAAATTAACACTTAGGCTAGTATTCATAATCCATTCTTATTTTAAGACTTTCTTAAATAATATCTTAAGATACTAAGACAGGTCTGTAATTGATTCATAACATGTTAAAGCTATATTTAAGAAGGTCTTAAATATAAGAATTGATTATGAATACCGATTTTACTCAACATGTGTTCCATTTAACATTTACACGCTTGCGTGCATTTCTTGTTAACATTTGATGATAACAAGAATGAATAATGCTCGTGAGCATTGCGAACGTTAAGTGGAATGTATCTTCAGAGTAAAGTTTTAAAATCCAGAAAACCAATTTTCTCATGAAAGAGAACATTTTAGCTCATGGTGCTAAGACGAGATCGTACTCTCACTTCACGTACATACATTCACATGTATTTCAATGTGGCAATATTATCAGGTGATTGACTAATTTTGCTTAAGGTCCTAGTCTAGTTATATACTTTTTTTACTAAATTAATCAAAATCGACACGGCGATTCATATTATCATTTCAGTAGAAATACATATAATAATTACATATAATAATATTAGTGAGTCACTAAATTTTCTAATTATACACTGTATACGCATTTATTTCACAGAACGGCCATAGCAAAAGATACCAAAAAGAAAATACATAATTAATCTTCTGCTTGGTCTAATTCGGGAAGACTTAAAGCTTGAAGATCGAGTGCACTAAGAATGAAACGAATATCGCGATATATAGATTTGTTTTTTATCGATGAACTGATACACACCGATGCAATAAATTGAAATGAAATAAATATAGTTTATTTCACTTCAACTTGTTGCATCAATTCAGAAAGTTCTTTGATAAAACACAAGCCTATAGTTTTCGTTCAAAGTATATTTTTTTCTCTAAGTAGCTAAAGAGACTAGATTAGGACCTTAAAAGATTATATGTACATATGAAACTCTCTCCAATAGTCGAATAAGTATTTGTTAATAACATAATATAATCATAGACTTAATCGTCAATTATTTAACATAAATAATATTAAGTTATGTATCTCACTATAATATATTTTAAGGCCAGAACTTTAACCGTATTCATCGTTCTCGAATTCCATTATCATATACAAGCTTGCCAAAGATAACAGTACATTATAAACAATTAGCGACTATTTGTATTATAAATTCATCATCAATTATTATTCAATAATTTTGAAATTTGTTAAAATATTTATCGTATTACATAGAAATTACCGAGTCTTTTTTAGTTAAAATTTTGAGACAATAAAATGATGACGACTAGTATAAAATATAGAGATAACAATACGCGCGTGTGTACATGCGCAATCTCTTTAGATGTTACATCTTGTAATTTTTAATTACATATTAAACTCGATTGTCAGGGACGGACAGTAAGGTCATTAAACGTAAATAAAAATTAGAAATAGCCTATTTGACACTATTGGCCCCTCCGAATAGTACGAGGTTAATTTTTTCCGACTATTCGCAGCGCGAATAGCATTAGAAGTCTTTGCAAAACAGAGACACATGTAAATACAGCAACATGAAAAAATACTATCCCATCGCTGCGAATAAAACGACTGTATTTAGAAAATACAACGGTTATGCAATCAAGTGAGTGAATTTAAGAATAATGTATAATACAACTCTAATAATTTTATGCTATAATAGCAATATTGTGAAAAAGTTATTAAGATATTTAAATGGAAAATATTGTAAAAACAATTACAAGTACTTGATACATTTATCATAAAGAGTCGTGTTATGTATCAAAAGTATATAAATTATTATAAACAAATAATTTTGTTTACAGAAATCTAAAGAACATTTAGCTCGGTACAAGACAACAAATTTAAATGATACAATTAATATACTTATATAATACAATTTTCATAGTATATAGATTTCTTTTAATAAATTTTCGGAAAATCGTAAGGATTTCATCATTTTATATAATATGTTGTAAAATACATGTTAAAATGTATTAGCTGATCATAATGTGTTCACTCATTGTGCAATTAATGTGTTTTCCAAATACAGCCGTACGATGATTACGAGTGCGTAGCACTTTTTATAACTCCATAATTGTTTATATCTCAACACGCATAAACACTTATGCACTCGATCACACGGACGATTGTATCTTCGGCGGAGGTAGCGTGGTCAATTAACCCATTGCCTTCTCAACTCATCCGCGATTAATTAAGCACAGATGACTTTCTTTTTCTTTCTTCGTGCCAAAAAAACTAATTGACAAATGATTAAACAAGAGTGAAGGGAATGACGCTATATGCCACGAAACATTCATGATTCGGCGGGTGTGAGAAATGGGCTAATCGACGCGATTAACAGGTTTTAACTTTTTAATTTATCTCTTTAATCGCTAAAAATGCTTAACAACGGGGATAACGATTTTTTGCCTCTCGAAATACATCGCGAGCAAGCTCTTAAATTTATTGCTTCTTCTATTCTAAAACTGTCCCGTACATACGACTTCGGCGCTCAACGATAACGATTCTGCAAGCATTACTCTGTATTTCGGATTGAAGTTTTCGCAAGAGAGAAGACAAATAAAGTTTTAAAATTGATTAAATCTGCTGAGCGCCGAAGACATGACATCACAGTAAAACATCCAGCCATCCCGCTCTTTTTTCGTAGCCGATGATTTATTATTAGTATATCGAAAATACCGCAGCTATGCGGCGGCGGCGACGGCGGCAGCGCAGCGCAATCTCTTTATCAACGATGTGAATAAAATATTGACAATGTACAATAATCAAATAGATACTCTTCGCTGTATAACGATTGATATATGAAAATAACAGAAAGCGATCGACGGTCTGTATTAAGCCGACGTTTAATCTAGTGCGTCGTCAAATGCTTCTCTTTATCCCTTCTACCGCTTTCACAGGCAGTATTAAAGCTAAGAATCTGCCACGAATAGTGTAGTATGTACGAGGGCGAAAGATTAATATTTTAGCTTTTCGGATTTCATTTTTGCGAGCAACGACGACGATGAAAATACTGATTATTGATATTTTGGCAGCCGATGATTCGCTCTAAGCGAATAGTAATTTATTAGCTCTATTATTGGATAAGGAGAATACACTCTGTTTAGTAATGCACCTCCAGCTGTGCACACGGTCGATCCAGCTTTCTCTAAATTACCTATCTTAATATGAATTGTCCAGTACCAAGTTTTATCTTCGTACTTTCGGGGACGTAAAAACCCGTATGCGTTAGCGAGCATACGAGTAAAAGAACCAATCAACGTCAAAAGCAAGCGGGCAGTGGTTTCTTGATTTTTTAAAATTAATATTCGTATTAATATTTCACGCGGCCGATCGTCCTTTCGTCCTTTTTCCTGCTAAACGGTCCATCACGAGGCACTTGGACAAATCGACTTCGAATTATTGCGGAGCCGGGCTACTTTTTCGAAGATACGGATTATCGTATCTAGTCAATGTCATATTTCATCATTGTCGAAAACCGGCGATACACCAGTAGTCACAAATCTCTAGTCCAATGCGTCCAATTCTCACACTTAAGTGGCATACGGGTATTACTGCAAAAATACGAATAGTCTACCGCACAAATGCACAAAACACTCGATTTAGTCTCGATCTTGATCCTTCGCTGCTTAGATTTTCACCTGCGAATTACGTAGACGTTGATGGCGACGACAAGACCTGATCCGGTTGATAATACCTCAGGCCATTTATCTATAAAGAAAAATAATTTCAAGTGAAAATAATTTTTTCTAAATTTCTTCCATTCAAATTCACTTTGCCGTACCGTCATATCATATTCCGTGATGTACGCTGGGATCTCGAGTTGGTCAGGCGGCATAACTTCATAAAGATATTCTACTCCGGGTAAATTGTGAACTTTTTGCTTAATAGCTGGAGCCATGAAGGTAGTGAACCACCACGTCATCATCTATATATATATATATATATATATATATATATATATATATATAT
>NW_012130068.1:3625909-3638048 GCF_000143395.1 Atta cephalotes | reverse complement strand
TACTACTATATATATATATATATATATATATATATATATATATATATATATAACAAACAATCAATTGCATTCATTTAGTGCAAACTGAAATTTCTTTTAATATAAAATTCTAATAGGAAGAGAAACAAGAATATAGTTTGCATAAAGATTGCTTTAATAGTATTACTATCAAATTTTAGTTATCGTTAAAATATTCTTTAATTCAAAAAATGTTGATTGTAAAATTATTGCGTGAAAACGTATTTACTAACGAAGGCCAGGAAATTCGATACGATCGTTCTGAAGATAATTCGTCATGCACGTGGGAAGTGCAATAATAACGTTCATTAACGGGTGCGGTTTTGCATCTTAAATAGCGTTTATCAAGCTCTCATTATGTCAGCAATTACGCGATGATACTATTACTAACCTTGGTCCAGAAGGTAGGATGGATAATATAGAAATGTTTTAAATTTTTCTTATACCTGTAAAAAGAATTCTGTTTCAAGATTGCTATCAAATTTCTGCAAACAAGCGGAATCAAGTTGCATAAGTAACTACTCGTTGCAATTTGCAGTTGCATAACTAAAACCAGTAATTTAGCAATACTTTAGTTTCAGTTTTTTCTTAACAAAGTAAAAAAATAATACTCTTATTTTTATTCTTCTAGTGACATATAATATTGTCCAAATGTTTTTTCTGCCTCACGTGATAAATGTTTCAAAAAGAAACATTTAAAAAATTATATTTTCTGTTCTGTTAATTTTTTTAATTGATTAAATATTGAAAAAATTTAAATCTTCCAATAAATAATCGAAAAGCTGTCATCAAATGTCGCTCAAATATTTTATTTTATCCTATACGTTGTATGTATCGTAAAGACGTGATTTTACATTAAAATACGATCAATAGGTTCGATGCGTTCGATATCTCAAGCGTACTTACTTGTAGGGAAGCACATTGTAGACTTCGCGCAGCCAGTGTAAACTGGGGTAATTGCTGCTGGCCGTAAGGGTGTGGAAATACGCGATAACATAGTCTCCCTTCACGATAGGATCCAGCAATTGTATCAGGTACAGCAAGGCCTAAAATTACAAAAAGTATCAAGATTAAAAAAAAATGTATTTCGCTAAATTATTCGCTAGTGTAATAAAAAGAATAAATCGCAGCGAAGCGCCCTTTAAAATAGTTTAAAATGTATGTTGAAAATCTATATTGCGTAAAAAAAAAATGCGTTGTCAAAGAAAAGTAGGGTAACAGGGGTAAATATGTCCTAAAATAAATGCTGCGTAAATATTCTCGGGATCGATGAGACGTCAGCGACGAGATATACAGAATATGTTTCGCAAGGCTTTCCTACGTCGTGGAATATATGATGTATCCCCTACAGGTTCTATTGAAAGACTCAATGCTATTATGATTTCATCGTTTCACCTTCATGAGTAATCTGAAAGTTCGATAAATGTCGAAGAGTTTCGGATGATCAATGAACTCATAGCATATATTTTGCGTAAGCGCGAAAGGGATATAATGTTAGAAATTTAGGCTCTGATATGAACAGAATTGAATTGTATTTTGCAATTAGGTAAACAAAAAGATTATATAAATCCCAAGATAATATAAATTTATAGAAATCTGTTTAGTGCGGAAATCAATGTCTCAAATGGTCTGTAACGGAAGGATCGACTTCAAGGATTAAGTTATTAACTGAATTCAAACAATTAACTGAAATCTGTCGATCATCATTCAATACATGACATACAAGTGTATTTACAAAATTGTTATGTACATACTTAGCAAACATAGATATAACTGTCATATAACATATACATGGTTTATTCTACCCTCTAAATTCTTTGGAATCTGACTCTAAAGAATAAAAATTGAGTCAATTTTGATAAAGAGTCAATTTTCAATCTTTAAGAGAGATTTCACTCTTCAGAGTGAGACTCTAAAAATTTTAGAGCGTATATTATATAGCATTTATATTCGATGTTTGTTGACGACTCTTATGTTACTTATTAACAACAATTTTAATATTGTTATATTATTTCACTAATCCTTTGCTCTTTTTTATTAACATAGAATAATTTTTATTAACATAGAATAATACATAGAATAATAATAATAGTGATTAATACAGTAAAGATATAAACTTCGCAGTTATTTCACGAACATATTCTTATACGAATCAACCATGCGTATCTGATTACAATCAAATAATATCACCACGCAATGTGTATGGCGATCGTTATTATTTCAAAGTAAGACAATGAAGAGGTTGAAATTTTTTCGCTTTTAGAACTTCCGCTTTAGCAAGAACTCTGAAGCAAAAAATTCGATGAAAGATAAATCAGTGGTGCAATCAACAATAAATTCGTGCCAAATTGAAATAACGTCGATGTTATTCCGTAAATTGCGAAATGTGTCGCTATGTATTGTGAACTTGGAGACGTTATCTCAGGTCGCTGTATAACTAGCGTCCTAACTGAGCGTTTCATCTCAAAAGCGGGTCAGTGGATACAAAGACGCAGAGGGAGGTATCGCACAGATGTTTAAATTAACAAACTTAATGAGAAGTCAGTATTAATAGCGACTGATATTACGCACATCGCATCTCTCTTCTTAGAACACGCACCTCACACGAATGTTCCGTTTACATGACGTTGTTTCAACAGCCGCTGCATAGCAAGTGTATATTTTTAGCTGTACCGACGAATCTCTGCATGACGTTGTTGATATTCTTATCTCGATCAAAGTAACGAGGCATTCTAGATCGCCGATAGCGAATTGCAATCAGCAAAAAAAATTGGAGCAAGTGAAGTTGAAAGTTTTTTCTTGCACGAACGTGGAACGCGCCACTAAATAATTAGCGACATACAAGTCACGATGATATGTTGACTTAAGAAACGAGGATATGTTGATTTAAAAAATAAGTGTCAAAGCATTCGTGATGTCTTAGTATACATATGTAAAAATGACTTACGAAATATTGCACGTTTTCTTTTTGCATACAGAAACATATACCGAACTTTCTCGATCAAAAGCTATTTGAAAACTACGATTTTAAAAAGTGCAAATCCTATTTAACACTTATCCTATTTAATAATTATCTTTCTGAATTTAAAAATATTTTCTTACAGATTAATTACGAGAGAATATATGAAGGTTTGTTCATTTCATATTTTATTTAATTTGAACCGAATTCCGTTGCTATCGATAATATTGGAAAATATGTAAGGAAGAAATTATTATATAGAAGGTCACGAGTATTATGTGTGAAGAAAGCTGACATATCACAAACTATTTCATTTTTTTCGTCAATTATAAGTTTCGCGAAACTTGCACAAATCCAAAGCGAAAATTTTTTAATGATTGTAATCTGTACGATTAATACTATAAAATTTAAATTGTAAATTAAAAAACTTTAAACTTTCTTCTATCAATCGCCGTGAAGCGGAAGTTCAATTGCACTCTATACTTCAAACAAGATACTTTAAAATGCGGATGTAGTTACTGCACAGTTAAGGATTAAATATTTACGAAAAAAGAAAATAAAGAAAGTTTTGATGATCGATTTCTATCTTCTGATCGTCGACTATCTCACGTGCTGATCAAATTCGCAAATCATTGTCGACAAATAGGTTAATAGGATGAGAAAGTTTCATTGAGGATGGGGGTGCATGTCGCGACGACGACGTTGCAACCCGTTCTCGCCCTCCCCATAGGAGAACTCGTTCCGCGGTCGGTCTATTTCTGGACGTGTAAATATCGATTCGCCACCCGCCGCTATATCTCACTGCGTTCCGGCTATGAGCGGAGTAAGAATGAATCCGACAAGGAAAGGAAAGGAATGACACAACGGGACACAACTGGCGCAACAAGATATGTGCCAAATGATCGAGGCTTGGACGCGACGCAATCGAGCGGTATGTGCGAGTCTGTGATTCTATGCACGGACTCGATAGAGCCGGCACGTATCCAGAATATCTGGAAAGGAGGTAGAGGAAAGTGGTATAATTTTTCAACTCTGCCTGTAGTTGAAAGAGACATTTTTCCTATAATGATTTTGGAACATTTCCGATATCTGATAAGAAAATTTGTATTTTGCAAAATAGCGATACAAATTCTCGTATTAGCTGTCGAGTATTTTCGAAAGTTATTAAAAAAAATATTCCGATCCTTTTGAGCATTACATCGATAAAATTAACATGAATACGTAATTTATTAGAAAATTGTATTTATCAGAAAAGTAAGTGAAATTATATCTTGCTTTAACTTATAAAGAAATACTTCATAATGTTTTAATTAAAACGTGTCAAGATGGTACGATAATACGTAGCTTCATATTTCAATTTTTATGAAGCCGATACATGCATCGATAAAATTAACAAATACGTTATACTTTTTATAGGAATTTATTGAAAAAATATATTTAAAAAAAGTCAATAATCGAAATTATATTATCATTTACAAGCAAAAGTTCAATAATGTTTGATTAAAATATGTTCGTGTGCAATAAATGTATAAATGTGTCGCTTAAATGTACACACATAGGACAAGGACACAAAAATCAAAGACAACTTCAACAGAATACTCTATAAAACACTTTCTATTATACATTCCAAATCGATTAAATTGTAAAAGGCAACCAAGAGAGAATGACTATAGAAAGATGATATATAGTGTTGCAATCTTCAATTACTTGAAAACTATTTTGTAGTAAGATAATTGCAATATAATTTTTATTTTATTTAAACAAGATTATACACCTTCAATAACGCCATTCTATCAAAATTCTACCGGAATAACAGCATTTCTATTGTGACGTTGCTGAGTAGCAGATTTTTTTGTGTAATCCGTAGCAACATTGATTTTCAAGGCACATGCAAAGGTCTTTACCTTATCTAGATTGATTTTGCTGGCCGGGAACCATTTGCCGACAAAAACCACCACCGGTCGGCCTTGTCGGTCCACACCGCTTTGGTACAAACAACCAATCCCTGAAACCTCAGTCAGATCCTCTGTCTTTGCCCTCCTAAGAAGTCTTTCGTATCTATAAAAGAACGATTTTCGCCTTATAATATGTTCGCAAGCTTTTTGTATATCGTACTCTAAAACGTTTAAGATTTTCTACAATTGTGTAAGTGTAAGAATTAACCAATCACAGTTAAATATGAAAAAAATATTTGATTGTGATTAGTCAATTCTTTCTCTCAACTACAACCACTCAAGTACGCTTACGCAATTATAGAATGGATTTTAGAGTAGAGACTTAAATTTCACTCTGAAAAATGGTCTCTCACTCTCAAGCCAATATTTATAGTGCTTAGTATAGTTAAAACACTCTTATTAGATGAACCAATTAGAAAGTCGTATTAGCATTAAGTCGTATTAAAACATTACTCAAAACTTAATATCTTAAAACATTATTTAATTAAGACATTACTTAATGATTTAAGATCTTAAAATAAGAATCAACTATAAATAATGGCTTTAAAGGTCGGAAATTGAATCATTTTTTTCAAGTTCAATTTTCGTTATTTAGAGTAAAATTTCGCTTCAAAGGATTTAAAAAGTATATTATTATAATACATCGCTCGGTAATATTTTACGTTTTATCATATACTCGGTATACGAGCTTTTTTTTAGTATATTAATATATTTTATGGACACGTAAAATATATTAGTAATATTTTGCAGTAATATATTTTACCGATACGTTTTTTCAGAGTTACATCAAATGCACGATAAGACAAACTAGACTATTATATCCACTATAATGTTCTTATCCACTATAATGTTCTTAATATGTTCATTAATAGATTTTCAAAATTGCGTGTGTGTGGAAAATTTTAATAGTAAATAATTAATACCTGAGACCTCCAATAAATACAGAAACGTAATGCATTTGTTACGATTCACCGAATTATTAATCTGATATCATTTTTCAACAATTATTAATCTGATATCATTTTTAATCAACTATTAAAAGAAACGTTATAGAATTTTTCGTTGACAGAACTGGTGCACAATTCAATGCACTTTAAAGCTGTTATATACAAATCGATCTAAAGATGTATGTTAATAAAAATATAGAAACGAATTAAACCGTAAAATTCTCAATACATTTTATTGTACTATTTGATAAAGTATACATTCAGCATTTATTATATCTCACAATTAAAATATCTCATGTTTACATTCAGATCAGTATGCAAAGATTTTAATGAGCACTGAGTGCGCACCAGTTCTGCCAATAAAAAGCGCTATTAATTTAAATAAAACGAAATCATTGATTTTATAATGTTAATTTGCGACGAGTTCAAAGGAAAACGCGATGTGATACAAAACGTGTTCGGAAGCATTTCTCGAATCTTGCAATACAACTTGTCATCATGTAATTTTAATTATATCACAGAAGATCGTACTGCTTTTGCATAACGTAAATGGCAAATACTGATACATAATAAAAATACATTTTTTGTAAAACGTATAAATTTCACGGAAATGAAATTTCATTTTAAGTATATCGTAACTTGTCGGTCAATTTTTAAGCTCTTTTTTCCAAAATTCCTGAACGCAAGCAAAGTAATAAACCGTGTAATAAAACCGTATTATGTACGAATTCTTAGATTCTAGGTCGATCATTACCAGCTTCGATACATTTTTCAACAGTAACCGGTATCGAAAACGTACTGGACGAACGCCAATAAAGAACAGGGATCAATAGAGAGCCAATAACGAGACCGAGATTCGTAAGAATCATATTCGACATGAGGTTCGATGACGTGTGAGAAAACAAGTATTACTCTCAATACACACCGGTCTTCATCCTCGATGACATCCACCATGTCAATCATGACCATACTGATATCACGTACCCTTCGTGTGATTTTATCCTCCGCGATCTTTCCTTTGTAAAAAAAAGAAGGAAAAAAGAAAATCAATCAAGGCTCAGCCGTGTTTTTTCCCGCGACATCCGTCAAAAAGGAGCGTCGCGGTACTATGGATTGAGAAATCACGCACAATTCTCGTTCGATCAGTGCATGACTGAGGGAGACGACGGAGAGGGACGATAGCAGTACGACGAGTCGCGACAAACTGAACGAACTGAACCGAACTGAACCGTTTTGTCTAGAGAAGGAGAGCCGCCTCTCGGCTGCGACGACCACGATGACTACGACGTCTACAAGGTAATCCCGCATCTCGCCGGGAGTCCTGTCGAGGCATCGCACGGCGCCTGCTCGGCTCGCAGAATACTGCGTGCTCGATACGCGCGAGGCGATCAAGCGGAGTAGGGGTTGTGAGCCCGCTGTTTAATTCGATCGCGATGTGTATTCCTTTAATTATGAGTAATATACCTTCCACAATGACCTTCCTTGGATGACTGTCAACACATTTGTCATTCTCTGTATTTTTTTGTATATCATTTTTGTAATGGGAGACAGGAAAGTAGAATACTCCATTCAAACGATCATTCGCGATATTTGTATTCGCCAAATACGCTCGTTTGACATTATAAATAAAAAAAATTGCATCTGCGTATACGAAAGATAAATTATTATTTTGAAAAAAGACAAAGATTTAAAAAAGTGATTGTTAATAAATTTTTATCATTGATTATAGGGAATTCAATTTTCATTGTTATCCAGCATGGTTTGGCAATTTTTGAGTGAGATTTGACCCAATTTAGGAATAATAACGAATTGTATTTAAGAACACAGCTGCTTTAGTATAAATATAGATTTAGTACAAAATATAGATTTTAATACTTTCTTTGAAACACCCTTTCGTGATTGAAATGTATTTTTGATCGAATTCGTGTTAGACGACTATGAAGGCCAATCCAAAGAACTGATAACATTTCGGTACACAACTATTACGATGTTCTAAACCGATCTCATATTACGCTTAACAATATATAGAGATTGGACGATAACTTTTACGATAAAATATTTTAAGACAAGAAATACAACGAAATAATGAATTAAAATAAATCTTATTCAAAGAGAGAAGAGGTATACGATTTTTTTTAATATTTAATTAAATTGAAATTTATATTGAAAATATTTGTAAATCCTTATATGCTCATATTTTTTTTAAATAATAATTTTTCTTTCATGCTTTTGCATAACGAACTATTTCCATTATTAAAAGAATCTTATGTTTTGCAAATATTTCTAACAATAAAATTATTTTATAAAATTAAAATATCAAAATATTCTTCTTTTATATAAACTGGAAAATTTTAACGTGTTTAAAAGAGACACATACTGACGATATGTATCGAATTAGTTAAAATTTTCATAATAAGAATATTTGGCATATTCGAGATTATCTCAGATTGAAAAAACAAATACGTACTTCAGATTAAAGGAACAAACGGCGTATTTCGTGAAATTTCAGATAACTCGTGATTATAAGTGGAAGAATACTGTGCGAATAAGTGAAAAAATTCATTTATAATTTGCATTAAAAATATATGAACAATAATATTAATTAGATAAAACTGATAATTATTTAAAAACAAAGCAAGGTAATATATATGCGTTGTTTTTTAAATTATTCTTTCTAAGATAAAATTAGACAAATTACAGACGTTGATATTGCACGCGATTACATCAAGTTGTTGCTTAAGACTGCAATTTCATGACTTTGACCTCGATTAAACAAAACCAAGGTATCTTATCGAAAGTATGACAAAAGTATTTCCTAACGTATTTAGATAGTTCTGTAAAATTTCTGATGAAGATAAAATCGTATTTTAAATCTCAAAATAATAATATGATAATATGTGAATAAAATTTTTGTTACACTTGAAAATAAATCGAATATATTTCATAAAAGATTATTTGTTTCAACATATAATATACTATTGATATTATATAACATGCCAGTGTAATAGATTATTAACTTATTAAAGCAAAAAAATAGAGTGGTCTATACTTCGAAAAAGAAACTCAATTAATGAATCATCTGGTGTAATCAATGATTCGAGTCACACATGGATTTGTCGTATCACTGTAATAATCCCTACATATCACGATAAAATGACATCGATGACAATCTTGGTCTCAAAATAAACATTTAATATGATAGGAAATGTCAGATCTGAAACGACTGATTTATTTCTATGACGCAAATGATATTTCAGTACTGAAATTAATTAGGTACAGATATTACAAAGCAAACTTTCGTATGTGCGTCATAGTCGTTAAAGTCGATAATTCGTAGACATAAACAATATTAAAGCAATAAGCTCGTAAAAGCTGTAATGACTTCGGCATTTGCGAAAAATATTACAAAAAATCAAATGCCCGAAATTATACATTGTTAGATATAAAATGATATAATCGAAAATCGATCGATGAAATTACACATAAACATACATGAATGAAAAATGCTATATTAATGCGATTCTTTATTTATGCGATTCTAATAATATTTTTTGTGAATTTATACAATTTCTAGTTCAAGCAAACCGCGCGTCGATTATTTTGTTAACACAGTTCCAAACCGAAGTTGAAGCGCAAATATCATAAATCAATGTGACATGCTTTCGAATTGGAAGGATGCCCGCACGGATTCGAATCCCGGCTGAGGAATATTATATTTAATATTTTTCGCAATAAATTATTTACAGTTTGCAATAAATTATTTACAGTTTTTGAGATATTAATTAGCATCGAATTAACAGCCATCTGCAAACAAAATGCAAATACGCATCTTAAAAACCTATTAATAGTTTGATAATAAGTATTTGCTAATAAGCATTTCAAAAAAATTGCAAATAATTTATTAATTTATCACCAATAATATTAAATTGCTTGTCAACTTATTTGATCGAATATTGTAGATATGGTATCGTTTCGATTGTGATATATATATATAACACAGGATAATCATTAATCATTTGTGATACGTGCGTGAAAATATCAAAATATCTGTTAATTAATAAATTTAATAATAATACTGAGAATTTTGTGACATAGAATTACTTGTGCTTGAATATACAAAGTTAATATCAAATAGGAAACTTTAAAAGAAAATAAAAACTCCACAGAAAATAAAAAATTCACAGAAATGACACAAGAATATATGTTAAGTTATAACATTATTATTAAAAATAATTGCGTATTAATTAAAATAATTAATTAATATAAGTTTCTCTGCAAAAGTAGTGAACTGTATAAAACGAGAGCAAAAATCTCGAAGAAAGTTGTAATAAATTCGGCATTTGTGGAAAAATTACAAAAAAAATCAAATACCCGAAGTTATATATTACAAAATGATATAATAAACTGAATTACGACTGATTGATGTCCTTTATATCCTTAAAAGTTTACTATTTATTTTACATGCTCATAAATACATTTTTTATTTTTATGTAGATATAGAAGAAATCTTTTATTAGCAACATTTGACTTTTGTATCGATAAGAGATACAGTTTTTCTGTACGAATACATTTTTTGTTCTGCTGCGTGGATAAAGAAGAGAGAAACATAGCTCTGTCAACTCATTAAAATTATGTGTTAAAAATTTGTGTGTTAAAAAATTCAGCTTTGCAATAATTTTTCTAAATAATGTCTGCTAACTTCGGATATATTGATAAATTAGTGTAATATTTTAAAAATTCAAGAAAGAAAATTTGCATTTATAATTTATCATTTACAGCCGTAGCACAGACTCTTGCATAACGCACAATGCATAGTGCATAAAGAAACCAATCGAAATTCTTCTTTTCTATGCAATGGGAAGAAAAGTCCTGATTAATTTATTTCGCATATGCACTATGCGTTATGCAACAGTCTGTGCTTTAAATGATGAATTATAAATGGAAATTTTCTTCCCTGACTTTTTAAAATAATCAACGTCTCTCTCTTCAATATTAATAATGTGTATTATTTCAATCTGACCATAAAAATAAACTCGTATTATTCTTCTGATTTAAAGCGTGCTGATTATTCACAGATAACTGTTCATTAACTTATTGCAAATTAATTACAATATTAAATAATTATTACAAAATTAGAAAGAAAGCTTACAAAACCAAGTTTGGCTTTTAGATAGATTTTTTTTAACTTTGAATTGTTATTCTTACTTACTTTGAAAATTAACCTTGTTTTTATAGAAAAATAACATGTTGTTTAAACAATCCTGGCAAAATTATGTGTTAAAAAATATCTCATAAATTTTCATACCTTTCTTTATGTTGCATTTGCTTGAGCATAATATCCGCTAGTGGATCGGCAGGTCTCTCTCCCAAAAGTCTCTGTCGATCCAAATCACCTTGCATTTGCGCAAAAGCATGCTCGCCAATATTAACCGAAGTTTCTAATTGTGATGAAAGTTCTACTGTATCATCGCCTGCAAAAGTGCTTTTCAAAGTTATATCGTATTAAACCTTTGTATGTAACTGCAATGTTACATTGAAATATTTCTTTACCGTGTAAAGCGTGCTGAGGATTGTCAATAATTCTGATTTGTCTATCCGGAAGTAAAGGTTCTCCATCCATGCCGCCAATATCATTCGGTAATTGCCAGCAAGCGTTATCCTGCTCTGCCAAATTTCGAGGAAAATAAAGTGGCAGAAGAATTTCATATATTCCAAGATCGCATGGCTCTAATACAAATATAACACACGTTAACGAATCGTATTGCTCTAAGAATCTACGTACAGTTCCTAAAAGAGAAAAAATCATTTATTTAGCATGTACTGACATATGCTTAAATGAACACAGATGTATGCTTGCTGTAGTGTACTTACTGAGAGCTATATGTGCTCCTGCATCCGGAGGATAATTTCTTCGTATTGAATTTATTACAGGTAGAGCAATGGTACGTAATCCCATTTCCCTCGCTTTTTGTAGAACATTTCTACAACAAAAGAAATTATATTATAAAGCAAGAGTCAGAAGGCTTAATTCTTTTGCTACGAAGAACTATGTAGTGCCTATCTACAACCTACTCCTGTATACTACGGCTGTAGTAGAATGCGCACGGGGGGAGAGAGAGAGAGAGAGAGAGAGAGAGAGAGAGAGAGAGAGAGAGAGAGAGGAAGTACGTACTACTACCTAACCTAAAACTAAATAAATAAATTAAAATTAAAAATTTAAATTTTAGTTAATTATTAGTTAATTTACGTTTAATTTTAAC
>NW_012130068.1:3607339-3625889 GCF_000143395.1 Atta cephalotes | reverse complement strand
GAGAGAGAGAGAGAATAGCTAGCTCTCCAAAAACGATAATATAAAAATAAATAATTCTTTGTGATATTGTATTACATGTTCCAAAACGTCATGACATTATTATAATATGTAACAGCTATACGTAATTTTGAGTTCTTCTCGATATATATTATACTACTATTATATCTTATATTACTTAATTATTCGTGTACTTTTATTATCAGATAAACAAAAAAAATAATTTTATTTATAACAGAAATTTCTTGTTTTCATCTTAGAATGCTTATAAATTAGTTTCAATAGAAATATATCATTACAAACTATTTTCATTAAATAATTAAGTTTTAATTAAGTAATTTTTCAGTAAGTAAGTTTTCAACGCTATCTAATTTTTTCTTTATAGTTTTAAGTTTTCCTTTCCATTGACAGGATAAAAATCGATTTTTTATTGTATATTTTTTAAAATTCTGCAAGTGTAGAATTTCTTTTAATGCGGACTGCATCTTCCGTCGCCACATATCGGTGAGAATTTGGGCCACTGTGTACTTCCATAGTTTCAAATATTTGTAACAATGCCGTGGAACCTTCGTTAAATACGCAGGCAGAGATGTGTGCAACAAGTTTGATAGTTTTTAATCCATTTATTGAGATAATTTTTGGACTGATTTTCCATATCAGCTGATTATAATTTTCATTGCTTTGATTAAAACCGCCAATGCATCTTTCTAATAAATTCTCTTTACTTAGATCTTCGTATATTGGTTTAATAGCATGCAAAATATCTTCAGGTAGAGACTTATCGTGTTTATAAGTTCGCCATTCGCGGAAACTCGCTGCCAGGTGCACCATGATTCAGCTCCGATCGGGCATTTGTCATGTTGTGGAGATTCATCCGTTGAGCTATAGTGGAAATATGTGACCCATATCGCATTTCTCATTTCGTCTACTGAGTCACAATTTTACTGTATCGCTAAAAAATAAACTATTAATTTATCAATCATTTTGCCAGTCAGTTTTTCTTCGAACTCTTTCATTTTCATTTTGCACTCACGCAATCGATGCCCTATTCATTTCTGCACATGCCCTATACCTTTCTTCTTTATAATTAAAGTATCATTACCATAAAGAGCAAAATTTATATCGATATAAGTTCTAAAGTCGCTATCACCGATGTAATTTATGTATTTAACATCGTTCTTATTTTGTGAACGTTTAAACATATCGATGATGGCGCCTATTTTCATTTCTCGATTTACTGAACAATTATTATTATGTGTTTTCATTCACTCTTCATCTACTCAGCTGTATCTTGTTTTTTCTCCAAAAACTTGCACACTTGACAACATGAGCTTTTCACAACAATATCAAGTAATTTTCCAGTATATCATCCGATAATCGAAGAAACTCCATACAGTGATGCGACATCATGTTTTTTCCAAGTATCGTCTACTGATGCAGTCAGATTGTTTGTTTCTTCAATATTTTTTTCTTTGTATATTTCTTCTTTCTCTTCGTTTACAGCATTTTTAAAAAAGATATTGGAAACTTCTTTAACACAATTGAGTATATTACTTACAATAATATCATAGATATTTTGATTAAAAAACTCTGGCATGTCCATCAGTCCGCAGAACTTTTGACAACCTTTTAAACCAAGTCCTAGCATTCTTCATAATAAATATGAAATGTCTATTTATTTCATATGAGTATCCCATAAAAGAGCATGAAGGAATTGAGCGCAAGTATCACATATCAGTACTATTTTAAAACCAAGTCCGCGCGCACTTGCTGTTTGAAATTTAACATCATCGTTACACTTTGCATTTAACAAAATTTGAAATTGCAGTAAATACAGAAATAAAGTTCAAAATTCTATGGAATTATCTTGCGGCACAGCATCTTTTTGCATTCTTCATTTTTTTTAGCAAAAAGAATAAAACTATTTTCATTGCTCTCAACATTTTTTGAATCAAAACATCGTTCCCTTTTCTTCGATCTTGATTTCTGAATATTCTCTGTACTTCGTAATTTTCTAGAATCTTTTTGTCGATTACTAAAAATTATACAATTGTATAATAATGTTTTAGAAGCGAACATCCTAACGCACAGCTTTCTGTCAACTGCTATACTGTAACGCTCTCTGGATTTCGTTCACTTTGAATTCGAAAACTTTTTGTGTTTACCATTACAAATATACAAGACTTTTCGTATTTAATTAAGTGTATCTTCACATACACGGCTTACAAAATATTAAAAAGGGGCTACCTTTATCCCGTGTGCAATTGCCATTCTAAACATTCGAGCAGAGCGTGTATTTAAACGCGCACTTCGTCAATTTTAATCGGAAACTTAACTTGAAATTTTCAGGGAATTAAAATTGTACTTATAAAAAATGTCTAAACACAAAAATCGATTTTTTTATTTCTGACTGAATATGATCCCTTTTAAAGCAATTTTGAAATAAAAATATTTGTGAGATAATGGATATTTATTCGAGAGACGAAAATCGAGCAGGTGCTATGTGTTCATTCAAGAGACCGGTTTCTAACCTATATCAAGATTCTTCAGATATCTTTACGTGGCAGCATCAAATATTGAGCGTCGAGCATCGTGAGATTTCTATTCATCAATTTTGATCATGTGACCTGTTTTTAGCGAATAAGGAGCTCATAGTTCTCGACGTCCGCTTGATGCTCCTACATAAAGATGCCTTTAGGCTAATCCCCAATTTTAAGATAAAAGTTGGGAAAACTGAAATGAAGTAAACTTTGGATAATTCTACATACATAATATCTGTTATAAACGTTTATTAGAAAATTAATTTAAAACTTTAAAACAATTTTTCTCAAAATAATGTTTACAAAATCCTGAGAAATTCTCCCGAAAAAACGACTTGACCAATTAACTTAAAATTTTACATAATTATTATTAATACTTTTCTGCAGTTCGTTAATCACAATTTGTATATATTTATCAATTATTTAACCTTTTTTTTTATATAAAGATAGTGAAAAAATTAAAACACAATCTTCGTTTTGCCGCCATTTTGTTAAATTTTAATATTTTAACTCAAATGTTTAGTAAATGCACGACATAAAATAATTAAAATATTTGAATTACAGAATCACCAACAATTTTACATGATTTTTATGTTATTTTTAAGATAACACATGTAAATGCTAAAATATTCCTGTGTATCAATAGCGTTTTTTGTTCAGTCCTTTCGTAGCAAAAAAATTAAAATTAATTCGTATGTTTCTTCTTTTAGTAAAATTTATCCTCCATCCACTTTTTAATAATGTCAAAATAAAAATGAGAATAATATTAATGCTTGTCTATATATACTAAATGATTAAATTACCTATAGCAACAATGTAATGTATTTTGCGCAGCTGTTTGATATTTTACGTTGTAAACTGGTCCAACAGTGTGAATAATAAATCGAGCAGGTAATCCGTGACCTTGTGTAACTCTCACTTCACCAGTTCTGCATTCTGCAATTAAAATTTGGATTTAAAATTAATATTTTGTTGAGACAAGCTCCAACATTGTCGACAGTACAATTATACCATCGAAATACACCTTTTATTTCATTAAATATTTCTATCTTGAGTGCAGAACCGGCTCGACTAAATATTTTTTGGCACGTAGTACTATTATCATCCATTGTCTCGTTCGTAGGATTTACGACTGCATCTACTTGTAATATTGAGATATCTCCAGTCCTGAAACAGTTTATGGAATATTAACGTATCGTATAGTTTTTATTATTAACTCGATAGAATGTAACTTTACAATAATTGAAAAAATACTTTAATGAGAAATTTTAAATTTCGTGTCTAAAGTCTCACCATAGCGCGAGCTTGTTGTTGAGCGATGGTTGATAAGGGAAGGGACTTATGGCATGATGCGCTGTCTCCCGAACAGAATCAGAGTAGTCCGTGTAACGATGCTGGTTGGGATAATCAGCCCATCGTTTTAATACTGTCGGCTCCACGATGTCCTGGGCAATACCCAACGGTTCCATCAGCCTCATCCAGCTGAAAATCATACCATATGCTAGAGCGATTATATGTACCTTGTCTATACCTCGACGAAAAACGGAGTAACGTCCCTTTGTTTTCCTATCAGCTGTTTCAAGTCTAACCTCACCTCATTTCTGCCATTTCTCTGCCTGACGTGCGTCATACGCGGTGCGGTCATTGACCCGGAAAGAGTACGTGTAACATACAGCTCAGCTGACTAATATTTGACGCGGTAATCAATACGAAATTTATGCATTACATCTCGTAAATAAAATTATTTAATAAGAGAATAATTAAATGTATGCCTAAAGTTTATAATTAATATTTAATATAATAATATAAATAATATAAAACTTATTGTTATTTTAAGAACTTGGGATTCTCCAAGAAGAAAGATTTTTCAGTTATTTTCTTTAGCTGAAATTTTTAGGATGTTTATTAAAAGTTTCCATTGTAGAGATCAATAATCGAGGTATTCTATATAAAAATAAAGTATCGCGGCGATACTTTAGACTATGTTATTTGAACTATTTTGAATGCGTGTTCATTCGATTCTCGTAACGAAAGTGCCGTGTTAGTGCAGTCGGTATTCCATCGTATATTTCTAAAAATATAAAGTTCCGTCGATAAAAATGTGGGCCGCGCATCACGGGCAAGGAGAAAACGAAGCTCAACCAAGGACGCAGCTCCGATCGAGCGTGTTTCGAAAATACAAGATAATCGCGTATTAGAACAATTGATCCTTTCAGAAGATACGAATTCAATTCTATACAGAATAAAAGATAGAGGAAATAAATTATAAATATGTGCCTTGCCAGTAAAATTGAAAAATTTACAAAAAGCGGTATTAATCGATTTAGCTTTTGACAAACTCGTTTGACATTTCGTGGACGCATTACTATCTTTCTGTAATTTTTGCAAAAAAGTATAAAATAAAAAGATATTAGAATATAAATTATTATCTAACGTACACGCAATATCTGAATTGTATGTTACGTTTTAATGCAAATTCTTGCGCGAGAGAACGCTGCTCTGTTATCTTATCGTTTGTTAGAATTATAGTAACAAAAATAGAGGAATGCATTTGTAATGCTCGTAATTTATAAATACATAGTGTATTATACAAATCGATATTAGGACATGGTCACGCATTACTGATAATTTGATATTTTGATCAAACTTCTGATTAGCTTAAATAATGTTTATTTATTATAATAGTTTTATCGATATGAATAAAAATATTATTTTTTTATCGTTTGACGTAAGAAAGAAATATTAAATTAGAGAGAATAAATTATATATTATCGAAATTTTGTCGCAAACAGTTTCATCAGTTGTATCAATTGATAAAGTTAATCGAAGTTTGGTCAAAGTCGCTTTAGGGAGTTCGTTAAATCATCGCATTTGAGTAACTTAACCAACTTCTAATAGGCTTAAGTTGGATAGTTAGAGTTCCTATTATACGAAAGTACCCTCCATCTTTGCTCTACATAATAATTCTAATAACTCTAATACTATAATGTTTTAATACTATAATGTATAGTAATGTTTTATAATGCTATCTACTGCGGAAATTTATTCTGCACTTATCGCTTCCTTCTCATAATTTATTATGTTCTTTTGTTTTCATTACTTTGTTCGATGGGTTGAATTGTTTGGAGCTATGCATGCAGATAGCAGGATGTACGCTGCCGATAATGGCGAAAAGCTGGGAGACTGGCGCCGTCTAGCCTCAAGCGGATCTTAAGCATTCTGCAAATCCATTAACGAACAGGACCGTCGACCTCGATACAATAGCCAGAATAATTCACATTTACTCGCAGCAGTAAGGAAGTTCCATCAATCCATATCGATATAAAAAAAAACCACCGCTCGTATTTATATCTCGAAGCAATAAAATGATGCGGATATTATAAAACATTTACTCCTTCGTCCCATTAAAGAGCTAAAGTCTCGATAAATTGAGTTGAATATCGAATTCACATATTATCATTTATTCAAAATGTAGCGATAATTCGGACAAAGCTTGAATTTACTTGATAATTGAAGATAAAAGTAACAGTGAATTTATTTGATAGTTGAAGATAAAAGCAACAAAGTAATAAAATATAAAAAGAAAATAATAAACGAAAAAAATCATTATTTATTAGAAGTCTATTGATAACTTAGATGAAACTCAAATTTAAAAAGAAAGATTACCACAAATTTCTTGAAGATAAAATATTTATAAAACTTCTCAGTAGGAAAATCTTTATTTATAATATTATCTTCATTATTAATATCTTTATTTATTTTAGAAATGAGAGAAATAAAAATATTGTTTCATGAAAATGCATATAGCAATAGTTTAAAATTCGAGTTCAAACCACGAGATTTAGATTGTAAATCGACAAACTAAACTTGTAAACGATATAGAAATTCAACGAGCACTCGATTCGTATGTTTGTAAAAAGAAAAAAATTACTAAATTTTAATAAAATATCTTTTTAAATAATATTAACTAAACAGTTGTTCCTGTGAAAGAATTAAATTAAAAAAAAAATTAATCATGTGATATAAAAAATGGCAATACTGAGCTAACATATTAGAATATTCGCGTATATATCGCTTTATTGTTTAAAAAACATCAATCCTATTTTTAGATCATGATTGATACAAAAAGTTAGATTTACATATTAAAGTTAAGAGCTTAGCTTACATGATTCGATCTAGAATGTAATACGTTATTTTAATGTAATACATTAATCGTCGCAGAATTTGTAAGTACAGTGCATGAACAAATAGCAAGAGTTTCATATTTAACAGCTTGTCCAATAATAAAATAATCAATTATGATAAAGAAGGAATAACAAGTAACTGCGATAAAACATTTAAAGCCTTGGGACTCAAGATAAATTTACATATTAAAATTAAGTCTCAAGACTTAAGTAAAAAAATGATAGGCAAATCAAATTAATGGTTCTTATACTAAATATATGTTTACATTTAGTAAATATTTAGTTAGTGCCATTTAAATAAATATATATTAAAATTTAGTACATTTTTTAGTATGATAATGTGAGCCATGTTGAATTCATAATTTCAAAAAGATAACTTCAATCTCAGATGTGAGATGATTAATGAATTCATTGATCAGGTGTATGTAATTATATTATAAGAATGAGAGGGTTAAGTCCACAGGATAATTCACTATTTACGTAATATCAACTACGTCAGCTCTCTTATCTAACTATAAACAGCCTCGCATACGGCTGACCGATCAATCGATACTCCACGAGCCGAACGCTCGCTTTTACCACTAGTATGTCCGTCGTCTCATTCGTTGTATCATCCGATTCTGAACAGGAATCAGAAATCGACAGATTTGAATATCGTAGTCTTATATCGCTGCCCCAATTCAATACTCGAGGTATCTTTAGACAGTAAAATTTAGAGATGACGCAGATTTAAGTTCTTTAACGGAAACACGCAAACGGTCCCGGTTAAACGGTTATTATCTCTCTGTTTAATATTAATATCAATGAAATATCATTAATTTTAATTAAAACAATGGCAGATAATCGACAATTATTTGTTATTTCATTATTTAAAAATGTCTTGTTACATTAGAGCGACGAGGTGCACATATTACAATGCATGAAGACGCATGAAGTTGCAAAGTTACGGAAGCGAGCGAGATTTGTGCGTTTAACGACCTTACGTCTAATAATTTCATAGCGGCCGATAACATTCGAGCACGAAGAGGGTCAAAGCCGTTCGATAAATTCAGCTTC
Organism: Atta cephalotes; assembly: GCF_000143395.1. Classification (NCBI taxonomy): domain Eukaryota; kingdom Metazoa; phylum Arthropoda; class Insecta; order Hymenoptera; family Formicidae; genus Atta; species Atta cephalotes. The sequence goes on along the minus strand of NW_012130068.1, from coordinate 3,618,112 downwards.
AGAAATAGATTCGAAGCATCATACATAAGTAACGTATCAGCTTACGACAAAACGGTGCGATGCAAAAGTCATTATTGCCGATGCTGAGACAGTTTAATAATGATTTCGTTACGAGCTTCGATTTTGCAGTTGAGCACATCGAACGACCGAAAGAACATTCCTTTGAAGCCTTTTCTAGTTCAGCGTTACATGTATTTCGCAACACGAGGGGCTTCCAAACGAATCCTTTGTGCGCGTATAGTCGTCAGCGAAGTGAAAGAGCTCAAAAAAAGAGTCAAATCGATGTAATCGGCATAGTTATTTTCACAAAAGTGTTCAAATTGTTCTTGTTTAAACTGAATGATCATTGATACGAAAAAAATAAGCAAACATAACATAATAATTTATTGAAAGCAAATAAAATAATTAAAATTGATGTCTTTTACTGTAGTTACATTTGATCTTGAAATCGGAAGCAACAGATAATAAATCGTGTGTAACTTTTTTTTATTGTATCACATGCGCAGGTTTAAATTAATTTCTTTTCGTACCGTTTGCATTCACGTTTGACAGTATAAATTGATAAAATATACTGAAAGCATCCCTCTTGTCCTTTTTAATGAACGTATAATTTAATCTATATGTGTCCTACATTTCCAGCGAAAATGAATCTTATCACGGTTAATTAAGATTTATGGCTATCTATTAATGCACACAAAATGAGAATCTTCAATGCATTCTAAATTTATTTCATCGAGTACGAGCCATCGTACACGAAATAATTGAAGGTTTTGCATTTATTAGTGCAAAAAAATATTCATATTCTAAATCTTTTGAAGTGAAATCTCACTTCAAAATTCAAAATTCAAAATTGAAAATTGAACTAATTTTGAAAGAATAGTAAAAATATTTTCACTCTTTAGAAGATATATTTCATTTTTTTTTTAAATAAAAGTCACTCCAAGGAGTGACGTCTCACTCCCAAAAAAGAAATGGATTTTACTTTGGAGTGAAAATCTCATTCCAAAAGACTGAAATCTTATTCTAAAAAAAAAAGAATGAAAATCTGCCACTCTTGTTCAGAGAGTGAAAAATTTTTATTCCTTTTTAGACTGACTCAATTTTCACTCCAAAAAATTTAGAGAGCATAATTTCTCTTTTTTGACGTTGTAGTTTACTATGACAGGAATGAGAGACTAAACTATAATCGGGCGAATGCTATCCATCAAAATGTCAGAATATATCTATATCAAAATGCATAAACCATTTCAAATTTATTAATAGTTTATTAGCGTCCGGTTATCTTTCAAAGGAGTGGCAGATTCGGTTAGATAACATTCGTCTGATTCCCTCTCAATTTACACATTGATAAAAGCTGCCGGTATCGCTTTATTCACAATGATTCTCCTTCGATACGTACCGAGATAAAGTTTGTTACTCTTACGCTAAAAACACTCGACACTGATTATAGAGAAAAGAATTGCGTTCGCTTTATCTACGTTATTAGTTGTCTAAAGTATTCGTTGAAAAATTCCATATTCTATCATATATATACAGTGTAAAAAATATTTATGTATTAATATTAAAACAAGTTTTTGTTGAATTTCTTGTTTAAAATTTTTTTTGACATATTTCTGAGTGTTAATTTAATGTGATTATGTTATGATATTTGAACATTTTTTGTTAAATTAATTAATATTCAACATTTTTTGTCAATTTTATAGTTTGTTAAAGTTGTATCAATGTTACAATATTTAAGTTAATTTTTTACATAATATTTATATTACTTTCCAACATACATATCTTATCTTAAATTAATATAAAAATTTGAGTAGCTCATTTTGGATAAATAAAGTGTATTAAATTTAACATAAATTTTCCATCTGTGTGCAACATTTTTTTCGGTGAAACAAATTCTTGAATAAATACAAAAGAAATCCTTTTTGTTTAAAATTTTGCTGATATATTAGGATATAATTGAATACAAAAACTTATATCTAAAAAAGTGTCTATTATTAATTTTCTATATTTTTTCAAAATATAGAATCTCTTAAGTCTAAATTTTGAATCACACATAGTTGAGATACCTTATATGTGTATCGACTATCGTGTTCACGTTTATTTGCTCGTATATCTCGTAATTACATGGTTGGTTCTTAACGTGATATGATGAAATTGGTATGAAGCTTATCTAACTATAACTACGTGACTTTGTAAGTACGAGAAACAAAAGTGTCACAATGACTCAGTAAATGACGCAAGATAAATATTCACATTCTTTTGTCTAATATCTTATCCATTGAATACTTGCGAAAAAATGACTGATCGAATTAATTATTATTAAATATTAGTAAGATATCAATATGCCATCTTAAATGTCTGAATTTATCGTATTCGAACTATTTTTAATTCGGATATTCATTGTAATTAACATCAGAATACTTCCGACTATTTCGTTCTCGTCTAGACGAGAGTTTACGTTCTCACTTGAATCAGGAATTTCATTCTTCTCTTTCCTTGACATTTTTGAAAGATGTTTCTAATTGAAGCAGATGCGACAGCAAGCGCCAGCGATATATCACATGATGACGTTCGACACACAATGGCAATGACATATTTGGTGTATTATATCAATGAGCTGTTTTTCCTGCTAAGCTCTCGACCGGTGAATAAGCCGCAGTCATTTACAAATAATTTATATTACGTCGGTTTTTTAAAACTTACGAAAGAAGTTTTTAAAAGGCCTCTAATCTTTCATTATAGTGGAAATTACAGTTAAAAATAAAAAAATATAAATTTTTCATATTTTTAAATATTTTTGTACTGAAATACGTTACTATCTTTACATATCACAATTCAATAGAATGGTGTTTTATGGAATAAGGCAAAATCCTCTTTTTCGATATAATAGTTATATACAATTGATTGTCACATCCATTTTCACTGGGGATCGTACATGTAAATTTGATTTTCTTCCATTTGTTATTGAAAGAAGCGCAAAATTATGATTCGTAAAATTTCGACGCGTTGCTTTCGAAAACAAGTCACGTTCTGGCGTTCGTAATATTCAGATTGATTCTTCTGTTTGTCGATTTATCCTGAAAGACAATTTGTTATTAAGCAAGCGAGAGAAGTTGTTGAAAAAAAACATATCCTGCATTATCTCAGAATATCTACCAACGCCTACATTGAAGCATTGTTTAAGAAGTTGCAAGAAATTATGAGAGATTATGTTAAAGACGTTTAATGTTAGTATATAACAATTTTAACTGAACTTCTCGATATCGAAAAATATCTTGCACTTCGATCGAAACTGATAATTTTATATGTCATTATACTTACGTACTATACATTAACTTTGTCCAATATTAAAATCTACTTTTTATTTATGACGAATATACATATATTCATGTATTTTTATAAGTTTTAAAATAGAAGTAAATATTAATTATATAATCCTAAAATAGTCCTAAAAATTCATAACGTCTGCATAAATTCAACGATGTACACATGGAAAGAATAATTTTGTTTAAATGTTAAAAAATTTAATTTGCTAGATACAGATCTAAAAATAATTTTGTTGAACTATCAAAATAATTATATAGGACGTTCAAATTAATTGTTAAAACGTAAAAATTTTTTATAGTAATACTCATTATACACGTGTTTCCTATATAATTGTTTTGATAATTCAATAAAATTATTTTCAAATTTGTATCTAACTAAAGTTTTAAATACTTGGACAAAACAATTTCTTTTTGTATTATTGTCATTAGTGTGTCAAAGTTAGATCGATAATTCAAGCGTATTTTACATTGAAAGAAATAAAAATAGTGTTACCTTTATGAAAGAGCAATTATTTTTCTTACGCGTATTTTCTTGTGACGGTTCTTTTATCTTTGGCGAATTCATAAATTTTATTGCAGCACTGATTTAAAAAAGCTATATATCGTATTTCGACGTTGGACTCAGAAACTGCGCATTATACCTGTAATTGTCAGATCCTTGTAATTATCTCTTTAACTGCTTTACGAACAAAGCAAAATAAGATAAATTTATCGTTTTTACAATAATATAATTAACAAATATATTTCGTAAAGCGATCGATAGGCAAAGAATGATGGAGTATGATCTAAAAAATAACGAACAGTATAAAACACCAATGATCGAGCTGTGTCAAATGGCATAAAAAGCGATAACGCGACACAATAAACCAATCGAGCGTCACGAAAGTGTTCGAGCAATGACCGTGCGTAGAAATACGAATAACGGATGTGATGTAATAAGAGATGATCGTCTGCTATTCTCAAATGTTCGAATTAAATTGATGCGTCGAATTATCAACAATACACGTTGAATCGAAGGACACTGCGATGACACGCAATTATATGAACGAACATATGACCTGAATTGAATCCCTATTAGAAGCGAATGGATATCGAATTTTAGTAGAGAATATTAAATAACGTATATTATATAAATAAAATGTACGTAATCTAATGTTATCTACAGCTGACGTAATGGATTCGTGAAAAATATTAGCAAAAATTTATCCTTTCATCTTCTTATATCAGATAAATATTTATCTAAAGAAAATCTAAAAAAAAGATGCTTGAAAAATACAACTTTTCGATATCCGAGATGATATATAATTCTGCAATCTTTAACAATCAACGTATTAAACGTTTTTGCTGAGAATTTTGCGTTTTAATTGTCTAATTTAGAAAAAAATGCACATTCTATCTACGAATAAAAATAATAATTTTATCTATTTAACGAAAAATAGCGAAAAACAGGTGATTTCAAGCCAATTGCTCTTTATAAAATGAATTGAACTGTCAATCGCAAGTTGACAGTTGTTTCGTATTAGAGTTCGTCAAGCTATATAGATAGAACAATAGATCTCCTGGAACAGCAGCCGAATCGGTCCACAGGGACGCGCGAACCAATCGACATACAGATGCCAAATGTGCAAGGCCGAAAATGCATGACCTACATTATCGATATGCGACCTCTATTACGATAGATACGACGGGCACGACTCACCGATAGTCGCAATATCTTGAAAACGAGGAATTATAATTACGATAAATTATAATTACGATATTTAAAGCCATTTAAAATATATTGAATAAATACGATATTTAGAGCTATTTAATTAAAATATATTGAGAACAATTTTCGGGAACAGTTACTTCGAATTGAATTATATAGTAAGATTTAAATAGTAAATATATAATACGAGTTACACTCTCATGTTTGAGCTAACAAACTTTATTGCGTCATGCATTTATCTTAATATGTAAATAATTATTTAGAATTGCAAAGTGATATGTGCACTATTTAAAATATTAATGCTATGCTCTCGACAAGATTATCAGTTCGTTAAAATGGAAATTTCATTTAGTGCGTCGTATGTGTATTATTTTTACTTTTCATGATTAGATTTGAAGTATATTATATAATATTATATTTATGCTAAAATAAATTTCTAATCAATGAGCAAAGATCATATGTTTCGTCTTTATTCTTAATTGGTAAATTTGATTTAAACAAAAAAATGCATCTTATTAAAAATAATTTATATATAGAGATTCCGAGAAATATTTAGCCAATTGAAATTATATATTGATTTCAGTGTTTAGAAAATCACGCGCAGATAGAGCGTCAAGTTCAGATTGACATTTCAAGGAAGTTCTTGCATATCTATGATGCAAATACAAAAGAAAGGTCATCATAGTACACTGACTATATGATTGTACGGTCAGTAATTCTTTCGCTCAAAAACTAATTGCGTCTTATCGAATATCGAGCCAATTTTCGTCGCGAAACGTGAAATGGAGCGCCAGCGAGGCCTATCGAACGCGACGAGAGAGTCATTTCCGAAATAATTCTCCGCTCGCGCTTCTGAAAGAACGCTCCTGAAAGAGCGGCAGAGAGGAGAGCGCGGAGAACGTCGAGTACGAGGACACGCGGAGAGAATGTATGCCGCGCGCGAATTATCGACGTCGACGCGCAGGCCGTGCGTACCTCTATACCGGTGGCACACTGGCATCGAGCAGCCGATGTGCGCGATCAAGGTCGCGGCGCACCGCGCCGCGCCGCTTGCCACGGGTAGTCGATGAGCATCGACTTCTCGACCTTCCGTAATGAAGAGGAGTTTTCGCGCAAAATCCTCTACTCCGCTGGCAGAAACGATCCATACGCGTTTAACACCTACGCGATTGGATTTCTCTTAAGTCGGATATCTGGGATAACGTTCACGGATACATTTGCGGATGTCTCCTCCTGCTTTTCATTAGGTCACTTTGAACTTTGTGCCGTGAGGCCACGCTCCTCGAACGTTCCTCTGCGATATCTGAGATTTTCCGAGATAAAGGGACAAAACGATCCAGGTGTAATGTTCCTTACAGCACAATCTTCAAGGAATATCCTAAAGATGTCTAGAGGATATTCTGAGAACGTTCTCAGAATATCCCCAGAATATCCTTTGAATAAAATATGTTGTATGTGTTTGTATCTTAAAAGGCGCGCAATCCTCGTGCTACGATGATCGCGTGAGAGAATAATTAAATTTGGTGAACGTGGTTTCACAAAAGCCCATTTATATCTTTATCAGATAACGTTTGTATCTCATTAAATTTCCGACGTAATTGACTGATAATCGTTTCAACCGTATATCTTTCCTGTTGTTGTTCAACAACACATCGCGTAATCGGCTCGCACAGTAATCGCTTAACCCTTTGACATAGACCGCGCATGTATCACAATAGCGCGATCTAGCAATGGAATGTTAATTGCGTGTTATTCCAAGCATGTAACGCTTTCCGCAGTGCCGTGTGACTGGAAATGGCCATTGCCGGATGCTTAAAACACGCCGGAAGGACGTTCGAGACTTCGATCTGCCGAACATCCGATTCGTTCTCTCGAGACTTGATGCGCCGCAATGACGGTCGTATACGCGCCAAAAATCGGTCACGTCGCATCCGAGGCGGAGGAAATCCGTCGCATGACGATGGTCCTTCGCATCCGTCTCGGCGATGCGGAGTACGCGCGTATCGCACCTCGCGCCTCTCACCTGCAGGTGCTCGCTCGCCTGTCGAACCGCTGCGAGGATAGAGCGGAAGCAGGTCACAGCCCCAGCGGTTGCACGGATGCCCAGCGAAACGCCTTTGGTGCAGAAGACTTGCGAGAATGCGAGAGAAAAGTAAAATAAAAAGATCGAGGGAGAGAAAGTATGTGAAAAAAAAAGAGAGAGAAAGAGAAAGAAAGAGAAGAGAGAGAGAGAGAGAGAGAGAGAGAGAGAGAGAGAGAAGAGAGAGATAGAAGAGCGGAACCACTTTCTCTTCTCGCTTCACGTAGAAACGTCAGCTCTGCTCTCTCGTGCTGGAGCACCCGTGAGCGCGGCGCCGAGTAAAAACCCGCCACGACGACCGACGACCGTACCGTCGCATTCGTGCGCGAACGCTGACTGACGGACGCGCGGCGCGTCGGCCTTGTCAGACCAAAGCCGATCGGTACACGGCTGGCGGCAGTGCGGCACCGAAACGCGCGAGCGCGGCCGCGCTCCTCCACATTGCAGAGTATTGTTGTGTGCATGCATTTCCATCTGGAGTTAAGTCATTCTAGCGGGTCGAACGGGGGTATCTAGACATTATAAATGTTTCAGGAATATTAGGGGGGATAAGAAAGTATAATACAACAAAGCATGGATTATACCTGTAATGCAACACTATAAGCATCACATTGTAATCATAGAGGTTCAGCTTTGGGTGTGAGATAATGATATATACGGAGTCCACATATGATTCGCGACTCATAACTGAAACTATCCGCGAAAACTCCACGTCTGTAGGTTGGAATTTATTATTAAACGTACATCTCTAAATTCTTTGGAGTGGAGTTCTCATTTTAAAGAGTGAAAATTGAGCCAGTCTTGAAAAAGAGTGGCTCAATTTTCAATTTAAAAGTGAGATTCATTCTTCAAAGTGAGATTCACTCTCTAAAAGTTTTAGAGAATATGAAGCTATGAATTTTATAATGAATTCTCATTTAATTTGTTCCATTAGTGACCCGAAATGCACAACAGAAAGAACAAAAGGAGATGTCAGGACAATATTTTTATAACGATTCTTATACAATGCGTTATCTAGATATACTTCCGCTTTTTGGTGACTTTATCACGAAATTCATATTTTACCGATAATGTACCTAATGTTTTAGCGAATGTCGATTCTGGATAGAATTTAAGAACGTGATAACTTTATCTACAGAAACAATGTATCAGTTAAGATGGACGTTATAGAACATTACTTTATCTGCAGTTGGTCAATTTGTTAGCGAAGTCATTTTTTTATTATCACATTTATTTTTCGTTAATATAATGCTTCGATCTTCGCATATTATTTACTCCAATTAGTTTGTTTTATATTTATTTCAAATTTTAATGTTTAAAGAAGTTTTGTTTTATATTCATTTTATTTATTTCAGATTTTATTTCTAATTAAAGAAATGTCTCTCATTTAGAAAATCGAAGATAAAAGAAGATAAAAGAAAAGATTAATATTTGATTTGTTATAAAAATTTCAAATTAAAATGCTATTATTTTTCTTAATATGTTAATAGTGAATATAACTTCATATATTTTAAATTATCAAAATTGAATATTGAATATTAATTGAATATTAATTATATAATTAATTACATAATTGAATATTAATATAGATGTAGAGTTGTTAAGAAAAATTTTAGATGTGTTGTTGTATCATTAAAAATAAAAATGTTTGGAATGAAGTTTAATTTAAACTGTTCCGATTCTTTTTCAAGATGAAGAACGATAGAAAAAAAATAAAAATAAAAATATACTTGACTAAATAAATGGTTTTGTTGTGTTAGATATGTAATGTTAAATACGGCGATAGCAGAGATAAACAGTTAAAAAAATCTATCTAAACATAGAATACATGCTATTGTTAGGACGTTTACATTTTCCCAAGAGTAATTACTATCTGAAGATTTGAAAGCACCTTAAAATAGTTGTTTATTCTGTTAACTGTGAGAGCTGCATCTCAAGATAGAGCTTGTGACGACAATAATTCACGTTGCGATCATCGTCTATGCATCACTTTATTAACGAAAACAATAACAAGATTACTTTTTCAATCGAATCTATATCAATTAAATATTTTTATTCAATTTGTAGAATATTTATTTTTAGATAATTTTTTTAATTTTGTATATTTTACGTTAAAATAAAAGTTTGAAGAATCAATTGTGGAGCTATATAAAACATCACCCTTTATAACAATAAGAAATTGAAACTACGCAATATCTGTTCGATTTTCGTCGGAAAATCTTTCTTGACATGAATTTGTTTTCTTGCGATCGGAAGAGAGCTCGATGGATGACTTCCTAGGGTGAGAAATACGCGCGGAAGTCTGAAGCAATGCTTCTGCGCACGAATTCGATGCGAAGATGTATCGTCGGCTTTGCGCAGGCGGTCTTTCGAAATGGTATTTTTAGAGATGCGAGTCGGTGCCCGCTAGCAACGACGACAGCAGTCAGACAGAATCGTCGTTGACCCTCGGAGAAGCTGAAACCTCGAATTTCACGATTTTTCAATTGATCATTGGTGAGCGACTTTTACTTGGATTCTGACTCATTGTATTCGAAAACACTCACCTGTGCGGCTGTCATCTTCGTGAAAACACATTTTTGTTGTTTAACGTTGTTACCTAATTTGATCTATTTAATATATCAAATCTTATTTACGCAAATCTTCCTATGGTATGTGTAAACATATTGCAGCATATTATATTTATATTTGTCAAAAGATTATTTATTATATCCTCGCATCGTAATTAGAAGCGTTAAATTGACTGTGTTTCTATTTTTACCCTACTAATCTAGTTCTTTTTACCCTACTTAGTCTTCAGAGAGTCGGAGTACAATTTGGATCGAACTAGTTTCTAAAAATAATAGCTGACACAATCCAAACTTTTTGTTCTTGCAATTACACCTATGCATCGTTACAATCTAAATTTCTTGCAATGAAATCTCATTCCAAGAAAATGAAAATACAATCACCTTCATCCTTCACTTCTTGAAAGAGAATGACAATTTTCACTCTTTTTAGAATGACTTTTCACTTCAAAGGAAAGAAATCTCTTTTTTTTGGAGCAATAACGACAAAGTTTGCTATCTGAAAAAGCATTTATTTCATTACTGGGAAAACGAATAACATCATACTAACACGTAAAATTTACAGAAAAAAAACAAATAAAAATTCTCTATATATTTTTCATGCGTAGTAAGTGAAAGGTTCAAATAATGGGAGTATCAAGTAGCAGTAGTAGTCCACCGGCTTTAATCTCTACGAGCGAACATGAGGCAGAAACTTTGTATCTGGAAGATGCTTGTCCCACGAACGATGGAAGACAAAGAATGTACGTCGGAACAAGCATTTACAAAGACGAAGATCAGCCACGATCACAAGTACGTTGTGTAAACCAAAAGTATGCATTCTAAAAATTTCTTACAGTGAAATCTCACTTTAAGAAAGTGAAAATACAATCACCCTTGAAAAAAAATTAACAATTTCCACTTTTTTTAGAGTAAATTTTCATTTTAAAATAGTGAAACTTCCAAAAAAAGTGAGATTTCATTCTAAAAAGAGTGAAGATCATCACTTTTTTTTAATAAGTGAAATATTTTCACTTTTTTCGGGAATGGTTGTATGTTCATTCTCTTGGAGAGAGATTTCACTGCAAACAGCGTATATATGATGATTTGAAG
>NW_012130068.1:3592312-3605853 GCF_000143395.1 Atta cephalotes | reverse complement strand
GAGAGAGAGAGAGAGAAATTTTATGAATTTATTTGATACTTTGATACAGAATCCAAGCTGCTACACTACGTTGCGTACTAGCGAATTCTGGGATCAGAGGCCAACGGCATCCAGCCTATCGAATATGCTGCCTCCTAAACGCGAAACTCTGGTAAATCATTACTCTTCTTTCTTTTTCCTCTGTTAAATTTTTAGTTCTATATTTTTTACGTTATTTCTACTAATTGTAAGAAGCGACGGACCTAGCAATTATACTTTTCAGCGATTGACATCGAGATATACAATATAATACTACCAACTGCTATATGTCTCGACTGTAATCACGTGAACTGTTTGCTTATATGCGATGGCAGCTAAATTAAACTCGGGCATTGCCATCGCCAAGTTGCACCTGTGTTTTACCGTAGAAAAATCGCGCGTTTTGTCTCGCGAAAGTCGGCTCCTCTGTTAGTCGTGACAAGCTGGCTCTTCTCCAATCTGTGTTTTCGGGAGAACACGCTGACTCACAGTCACGAAAAGCATCGTCTTCATAGTCATCGGTCGTGATCACGTGCTTATTCTCAGTCGATTCGCGGGAACATTGTGTTTTATGCCAGTATACTATTGCGAATCGTCGAGAGCGGACCATTATTAAAAGCGCCAGTGAAATTTTTTTCTTCCGAAAACGTAAGCCTGCGTAAAACTTCAATCACGTATTAATATTTGATAAAGTAAATCTTGACTTCTAAGAAAAAAGATAAAAGATTTCTTTGTTTTCTTTATCTTCTTTGTTTGAAATCGCGTGATTCAGCATTTGTGCACTTCGTGCAATTAAATTTTCGAAACGTACTTTGATCGATATTGATCGAATTTTGCAAAGAAGCAATTTTTTGGGACAATTAATGGCATTTGATATATTCTTAAGTTTTTAACATCTAATAAATAACGTCAAAAAGTTTTTACAATTCAAAATTACAAACTGCTTATTTATATTGCAGTTAACGTGTGCTGCGCAAATGACAGGTTGGCAGTCCGCCGATAGTTACGATCACCCAATGTGTCAACAGAATAATGAAATCGTCGAGCTTTCGCGAATTATCTCTCAGCTGGCCATGGCCAATCATCAATTAGCCAGTACGCATAATGCAACGTTAGCGCGCATAGAAACGTTATATTTAGAATTGTCGAAGGATAGAGAGAATTGGAAACAAAAGATTTCAACAGAGAATCTGGAAATATGCGGGGACATCCCTCGGAAAAGACTGTACGATGAAAACATTGAAAATGAAGAAATACGAAGATTAGAGCAGCGTGTTCTTAGACTAGAAGAATTGCTGGCAATGAGTTCTTTTGAACAGTGCAAACATCGATACTTGCAAGAGGATAATAAACTGCGCTCCAGAACGGAAAGATCGGAGGATTTGTTAAAAATTCAAGGTACAAAGAACGAGAATTCTTATTCAAACTCCACGGAATCGCATTGTGAATCGTCAGAGCAACAATCGAGTCACATTGTGACGGATGTCATTGGTGAAATACCTGATAATTTTGGCGATCATCGAGACACTGCCAGCAAGGAAACGGACTTTCATATAAATTGTGGTGCTCATTCCGATGATTCCGTGACGAATATTCCTATGTTAGACGAAAACTCATGTTTTCTGAACGTAGATTTAGATAAAGTGCGCAGAAGACGCGCAAGATTGAGAAATGAGATCACACAAGATCCGATAAAAAATTCAGCGAGTGAAGAAATATTTATGAAAGACAAAGAAATATTTAAATTATCTGAAGAAGTTGAGAAATTAAAAGCAGATCGACTGAAATTTCAGAGTGCCAATGAAAGACTGCTGTGCAACTTGACGGATCAAAAAAATTTAGTAGAAAAATTAAAAGTAGATTACGAGGTACAATGTTCTAAGATTTTTAATTTAGAAAAATGTTTTAATTGTTTCCATACCTTTTTGCTGCGCTTAATTTAGTACTCAGTAAGACATCCCTTGCAGAAAATCTAATTTATTATTGAAAGGCCGTAATTAATTATTTATTTGGAGTATTAAAACTGGAGTATTAAAATCATTGAACAGTGCTTTTAATACTTAAAATAAGTAATTAATTGCTGTCTTTTAATTTTGAATCGGTCATTACATTTCTGTAAGGAATTACATTAAAATATTAATGTAAAAAGTTACATTAAAATAAAACAATAAATATTTAAATTGTATAACAAAAATCTTTTTTTTTTAGGAACTGAAAACGCGATATGTAACTGTAGAAGCTAATTTGCACGAAAACAGGCAACAATATAACGAACTGACGAAACACTTAGACTACGCTAAAAAAGAAATCGAAAGATTGTTAAAAGAGATCGATATCTTTCAATCGGAAAAAGATACTGCCGATGCGAGAATTTCAATTTTGGAAGAGAACTTACAAAAATCACTGCTCGATATTGAACAGATTAAGAAGGTGGAAAGCCAAAAGATATCAGAATTACGGACACAATTGTCCGATGAACTTTTGGATAAAAAGAAGCAGATTAAGGCTCTTGAAGATGCTTTGCAGGAGATTCAAAGACTGAAAGAGACTATGAAGACTGAAAGAAGAAACGAAGACAATGTTGTTTCAAGAGAAGATATTGGTATTTTATATTATCTCTTAATTTCTTTTGTATTGTTCTTTTATTGTTTGCGAAATATAATTAGATATTTATATGCTGTAGATATTGTCGACTCAATAGATGATATATCAGAAAATACATCGAATCCGAATTATGCCGGTTCCAGTTTAGACGAGTTTAAAAAGGAATTAACCCTGAAAAGGGAAGCTAGACATAGAGCTATCGCGGCAGTCTCATCCGAGATGGAAAGACTTAGAAAAGAATTGGATGCTGAAAAAAAGGCTCATTCCGAAACGTCGAGCATGTTAGCTCAGTTACGTTCCGTCTATCGAGATCCGCAAGATCTTGATCTCGCGAATAGCGATTTTGTGAAGACTACGATGAGAGAACAAGAACGCAAACACGATGAAAATGAGAAAGCATTAAAACGCGCAGAAGCGCAACGATTGACGCGTATCCTAAAAGTTTGTGATCGCCATACATTTTATTCACTTAAAATCTATCCATAATAAATACACAAATGTAGATTTGTTTCAGGTATCTGATGAGCTAAGGAATGACGTGCGATATCAAATTGAGAAGGTGGATGACTTTCGTTACCATCTGGAAACCGATCCAGAGCGTCACCGACAACGTATTCGTTGTTTGACAGAAGTAACCAACAAGGCACGCACATCTCTCATTGCGCGAGAACGTCAGACTAATGAGTTAAAGAACTATCTAGCTCAACTGCTGGTTAGATTGGGTGACAGGAGTTTCTTGGAAATTCAAGATGATGTGGGAATCGAATGCGATCGACAGTTGGAGAATATAAACGCTGTAAAAATTCTTTACAACGAAAGATTGAAGGTTTTGACCGAGTTGAAAGATTCCGCGACTAGGGAACTAGCGGATGTGAAACAGAAAATGGAATATGCTTTAAAGAAATCGGAAAATTTAGAAGAGGAGCTTAAAAGAGCCGAAGACAAGGTATTAAGGTGTTACCATTCGATTTTATTTTGTTTGAGATTCTTATGTTATGTTATACACGCCAGGTCGACACTCAAGACTCGGAAATCACAAACTTGGAATCGCAATTGGGATTAACCAAGGCAGATTGCAGAGATCTTCAGAATCAGATGTCTCTCATTAATGGATTATTCACGCAGATGCTGCTCGGAGCTTCCTCTGCGGACATGGATCTTGATCGGTTAACTCAGTTGCTACAGGTATCGCAATGCGCTGATTCATTATTTATAATTTATAACTAAGAAATATGACTAATACTTATTTTAAATATTTTAGATATTTATTTTAAAGATTTATAATAAGTTTCATGAAAAAGAGAATGTGTAAATGACAAAAATAGTAATAATAATTAATTTGATTTTAACACTATAGGAAAATCACGATCTTATAAGTGACATAGCCAGAGAAGAAAGCACCGAAGCAGCTGCTCTTCCTAAACTTCTTTTAGATTTGATTGAGCAAGTCGAAGGTGGTAAAGCATCCCAAAAACACGCAAATGAAGAGAATAGTATAGAAAATATTGGCGAAGTTGATAGGAAAGAAGATGATCTCCAAGAAGAAGATATTGCCCATAATTTACCGAAGGTTAAAAATAATAATTAATTCTTAATATAATTTCTGTGTATTTGTAAATGCTAATTTAAACATCGTGTCACAGTAATATTGACAATTATATATTTGCATGCTTTCGTTTAAAGAGTTTAATATAATATATAGATTGTCTTTGTTAAAATAATTGTCGAATTACGTTTCAGGTGTGGCGTGTTTTATTGGAATTACTTAGTTGCCATGCGGTGACCTCTCCGAGCGTGTCCGTTGCGTCTTGTTCGGATCCAAACAGCTGTTACAAATCTGTGGATACTCCAGCCGGTCCAAGATTGGTAATATCCGTAAGCAAAACTTACATTCGTTTGAAAGAATTAATTCTGGAGAAAAAGCATTTGGAGAAGGAGATGAATCGCATGAAGCAGCTGAACATTCATTTGGAAAGTAAACTGGGCGAACAGGTAAATGATGTTCTTTTATGTGCGATATGATATCATACAAATTTGTTTTTTTTTTTCAATATCTAGGAGAAAAGACTTTCTATGGTGTCGGTCGAATTGGCCAAAACATGGAATATCGTCGGCCGGATGCAGGCGCAGCATCAACAGTTGCATACGCATGAAGAGATATTAAGATACGAGTTGCAGGAGAAGAGAAAAATGTTGCAGGAATTGAAACAGGAGTTAGAATACTGCAGAGAAAAATGGGAATCAGCTAGACAAAAAAACACGAATACTGAACGAGAATGGAGAAACTTGCGTCGCGAATTCGCTGCACGGAAAGCTTTAGCTGTCCATGACTCTTTCAATAGGTCATTTATTTAAAATTGTATTGTATATGTCACTATTTTAACTCAATAGTAATATAAATAAGATGGCTTTATATAAATAACAAGAATTAGAAATTTATTTTATTTTTTTTAACAGACTTTAAAAATATTTTCATTTTAATTAATATTAATATTTATGAATTTATGAATTTTATCATTAGTTATTAGAAACTAAATAGTACCAAAACTCTTCTTTTAACAGATTGTCTCAAAACTATCTAAAATATTTTAGTGTTCCATTAGAAATAATAGAAAAACTAAAGAGAATTGTAGAATTATTAGGTTTTATTATTTAATACGAAAATTGTTCTGCAATTCTTGACTCATATTTCAATTATTCTATATAGCGCTGAAAGCGGTTTCAGTGATGAGAGAGGTGATGATACTGACGAAGAAGAAGAAGCGATTGAGGGACGAATCAGACACGGCCCGCGCAGACGGACACGAAAGGTTTTTTTAATAATTTTATAAATTTTTATAATTCTTCATTATTCTAAGATAAAATATTGCTCGAATTGATGCAGGAGAGTCCTAGAGCGCCGACGCCAGATACAGAATCGGAACAACCGACAGATACTGAACTGTCAGAATCAAAGACTGGTTCCTCAATGACTTTAGAACAACGCACGCCGACTCCGGAGACCGAAGCGGAATTGGACGAGGCAGAAATTGTGCATATTGATCCGGAACTTATTAACATAACAGAAGCTGATGTAAGCAAAATTACAGCAAATTGTATATAAATATTTATTTTATTGATGATTTAATTTATATAATTTTGAACAGAGCGTTATGGAAGGAATGCAAGAGATTATGGATCCTTTGGATCAAGCTCTTACCAATGTTATACAAAATCTTATAAAAATTGACCATGGAGAAGGCGAGAATGTTTTGGCTTCGCAGGAGAATATGACATCTTTCGAAGATCTATGTGATAATCCAATTCTTGAAACTAACGACGACACAAAAACTGATCAAACAACAACTTCTAGGATAGATTTATGCGACGAAAATGCGCAATCTTCATCACTGACCATCGAATCTCGATATTCGTCACCCGATGCGAAGATATCAAAACAAACAACTACGATTATCGATTTGTCTTCAACAGTGTCTAATGATGAATCATTTGAATTGTCGTCCAGAAATTCATGGCAACGTGATGAAGACGATGATAGTGAGACAATAAAATTCGAAAGTATTCCGTCATCGTCCGTTTCTCATATACCCAGTACTAATGTCGCGAATACAATCAACACTATGTCCGTCTTTTCCATTGGACCCCTTCCTGTATCTAATGCAGCATCCTCGTCAATAAAAAGCGTGCAGTTCAGCAATCCCTTAATCATGGGTCCGTCTAATCGTTTTCTCGCTCCAGTCTTTGGTACGGCCGCGACAGAAATGGAAAGTTTTACGGATAATTGTATTATCTCCTCGTCAAACATTTGGTCTTCCTCGTCAACGGTATCAAATAAAGAAGAGAAGTCGATAGAAAATATGGATCAACGATCTTACAAACTAATAGATAACATCGTAGATTCTGACAATGTTTCCGTGGATTCTTCTTCGAGTTTGGATACGGTCCGAGAATTTCCTACGGCCAACATTAATTCTATACCTTCTACATCAGTATCTAAAGACGAGCTGCAAGAAAGCAGGATAAGCACGCAAAAAGAAACTACTACGATTAAATCTCGAACTCCAGAAGAAATTTTGGCGACACGAGCTGATCGATTGAAACGTTTGGAGGAACAAGCTGATTGGCTTATGAAAAAAATGAACGCTACAAGTAAACGTGGTACTGCTCTCTGCACAAAATTGGAGGAGCTTCATAATACTTATGGTGAACCACCAGTTCCTCCACCTATGCCAGACGTTTTACCTAGCTGTAGGTTACCATGCACCCTGCCCAATCTACCTCAGGTAAAAGTATGTATAGATAAATTATCCTCGATTTAATTTTTTCATACTTTAATTTTTTTTTGTAGGTACCTGAATCATTATCCGATGCTAGCAATATCAAGAATATTGAAGGTGAAAGTTCGAACACGGTAAAAAATGATGCGTCAGTCACAAGAAAATGAGTCGTAAAACATCTATAATTTCTAATTTGTAGAAAAAAATTAATTAATATTTATTTCCAAGCAAACAAAGCTGCAATCCCTTCTCTGTATACAAAAGTGCATCGAAAACAATGTATTTTATATCGTGATCATGATGTGTGTAAAGTACATTTATCGTAATATTAATGCAGCAAATAATAAAGTAAGCTGTATTAAATTGTGATTCTATATTGATCTTTACTCTCAATATGCCTTTAATTTTAATTTAAAGAAATAAAGAGATTTTTCTTTTATTTATTTATTCCTTAATTTTATATCATATATAAACACCATATACTAGATTTTTTCTTGTAGAATGAAAATTGATGTGATTTTTTTGTTTCTGTATTTTGTATCTAGGATATATAATTAATAAAGAAAACTATAAAAATTTTTCCATATATCATAAACAATAATTTATACATGGTGATTTATTTTAAATGATCTTTTAAAATAAAAAGAAAGAACTTAAATTTAAAAAATAATAAAATAAATTCAAAAGAAACACGACAACGAGAACAATTTTATTGTATCTATTTTGAAAACACTCTCCATCCTTTACTTACAATTAGATGTATTCTCATCTTATTGGACGATATCTTCTTTTTCACAGAATGAAATAGGTACTAAAAAAGAACAAAAAAATATAAATTACGTTCATTAAAGAATCTATATACACCCCTTGTACTTATTGATAAATACACGAATTAAATTATTCTACACTACATATGTATAACATAAATTAGATGTTAAAAATATGTAACGTAAATACGCGCATTTAGTGTTAAAATTAAAAATACAAATTAATAATTTTATAATTAACTCACTGTATTTTTTAGTTGATGATAGTGACCCTGAAAAATCGAGTATGACTTACAAAAGCATATTTGAGAATAAAATAAGCGAATACACGTCGTTGAAAATGAAGCTACAGCGCTTGCGCTAGTTTTACAGCCATAGATATTCTATGAGAAAAGAACATCTGTTAAATTTCTTCGTAGCTGAATTGAATGCGTAAACGCGAAATATTTTTAAAAAGTAGTATTAAATTGCGAGGGTTTTAATACTATATCAGTATTTTATTGCATATTTCATGGTACTTTTATCATTGAAAATTCAAAAAATTTTCTAAAATTTATGTAAATTTCAACAATTCAATGAAATTGGTTGAATTACTGAATTGTCTTAAATTGTAGAACATTTCTTGAATTAGAAAAAAAAATGTTAAAAACATTTAATCATTCAATGTATGGTGGGAATAAGCGCAACTTCATTGATCAGTTCCGTTAAAAGCATTTTAGAGTTAGCTGAAACATGATCAGTGTTGTGGATAGATATTTCAATCTTAATCGAACTCTTTTGTTGATACTTGGTTTGTGGCCTTATGAAAAATCAAAATTTGTTGGATTACAAATAATATGTATATTTAGCATTCTTATAACTTGCTCTACGTTTCAGGTATAAAGATTTTAATTTTAATATTATATTAGATCTAGAATTAATTTATAATTGCAAATTTATATTTGCTGATTAATTTAAGAATTGATATTTCTCTGAAAATATAAATTTATTTGAAATAAATGAGCAATTAAATATAAAACATTAGTGCAAATATTAGTAAGATCTTACTGTTTATATATACAAAAAAGTCTGTGCAAGTATGCATATACAGTTGTATGTTACAGTAATAAAATGTTATTATATATGTCGATTTTTGTTGCATATAGTTACATAATTAGATTAGTATGAAATTTTGAAAATTATAATTATACAAATTGATATTATAAGGCTTTCACGAGAATTTTTCACAGAAGTCACGCGTTTCGCGGATTATCTCCTTGTCCAAATACATTATTAGAATATCAATTTTTTGTTAACATGTAATTTATTTCATCATTTATATCAATTTGACAGTATCAAGCTACACCATGTCCTGAAATAAATTGCAATGTTTATGAAACGTTAGCACTTCAATATTGGATTTAAACAAATAAAAAAATTAACTCGCGAAATCCAGTTATACGACTTGATAATAATTGTTGTATAAAATGATAAAATAGTTATAGTTATGTTAAAATGGTTAAAATGGGTTAAAATGTAAATATCGTTTTTTCATTTCTTTTTAAAAAATTATTATTTACAGCTTACAGCAATATTGACTTCATATTCTACAGAAGACATCATTAAAGTTCTTTCTTTCGCACTTCCTTTCATGTGCTGTATTATACAGTATAATTCCTTTTACATTAACAGTGAAACGGCAAGTTGTCAACTACCTTTATTAAAATAATTATTCAATATGTATATATATATATATATAAACAAATTTTTTAAAATTTTACTAATAATAAGATATATAGTATAAAACTTATTGAATAGATAAAAAAACTAATGGACCAAATTCAGCATGTCTACAACGATTTAAGAGACAGCAACGAAATTGCTATTATAAATAAATATGGAAATAATGCAAAACAGTATACGGTTGTGCTTACAAGTAAGGAAATAAAACATCTTTTTATTTCTTTTTACATTGGAAATTATTTAATGAAATTTTTGTTAAAATTTTTACAACTAAACTATATCTAGTTTAATTTATAAGTCAAGTTAGCATTTAAATGTAAATGTACCAAAGAATAAAAGTGCACGCCAAAATGCTGTAAATAAAATATTTTAACTGTACATAGTCATAAGTATAATATTTTAGTTTTAAAAATAAGATTGATATTGCAATAATACAAGTATTGCTTTGAAATATGAAATAATGTAATGGTATCAAATACAATATATCTTAGAATTTTTCATATTTAATAAAGGAAATATAATAAATATACAGAATGTTCAATTTTAATTCACTTTCAAAAACTTTTTTATTATTGATTTCAGAAAAATGATTTAAATAAAACTATGTTTAATAAAGTTTAATTTAATTTTCGAGTTCATCATATATTGATTTAAAAAAAATTCACATATAAAATATTTTAAAATATTTTAAAATATATATTACATATATTTATAATAATATAAAATTTTAAAGAATATATTTTATTAAAAAATATATTTTATATTTACTATATTTTATATTTTATATATTTATATATTTATTATATTTAATATATTTTATATTAACTCTTCATAATAGTGAGTAGTGATTCTTATTTGCAGTATATCTGTATGTATAGTCATCTCTCTATGTTTGGAGTTTATTGATACTGTATTATCTACAAACGTATCTCGATCACATCACGTGTCGATTTCCACCGAATATTTTGTGGATCAACAAAAATATTTCTATTTAATGTTCCTTCATCTAAGTGTAGGTTTTATTGTAGGGGGCACAGCAACGGTAGCGACAGGATCATTGCTCCTTGCATATCTTCTTTATTTCTGCGGAATGTTCAAAATTGCTAGGTAACATAATAAACATATAATAAATAATTTAACAAAGTGTCTGAATGAATAAACGATTAACAATAAATAACAAAAGTACATGGTATGAATTGTATTTTAAGTGCTTAAATACTTCGGTGTGAATTATATGAGTAGATATATACCGAATTCTGTAAAATATGTGTCAATATCATTTTCAGCCATGAAACACAGTTATGAATAGAACTAGAGTAAAAATATCATTATTTAATTAAATTGAAAAACAACTGCTATAATATTGCTATTGATGCTAATCAACATCGTGGAAAAATATCAATAATTTGATGTTAATAAACATCTTAAAAATTGTTAAAAAATTTAAATTAGAAATGGACTTTTGATTTTCTCATTAGTAAAAAATATTTGTTTTGATATGATGAAAATTTACTTTATAAAATATCAGTTATTAATATCCTTAAAATTAAAAGTTTAAATAATTATTTTATTAAAATAATGAAATCTTAATGTGATTCCTTACAATAATGTGCAATATAGTATATTACAATAATGTACAATATAGTATGTCTAAAATTACTTTTTAGCTTTATCTTGAAAATAAAATTTTAATGAATAAAATCAAATATGTGAGAAGTAATTAATATTTATATTTATATTTTAATGTAATTGAAAATTCTCAGCAGTCTGGGTTTATATATTATTACAAATAAGCTTCATAACGATAAGTGTTTCTGCATAAATATGAATTGCTATAAAATCAGATCAATAATAAATGCGCAACGTGAACATATTAAAAAAATTATTTTATTAAATTATATTATTAAGAGTTAAATTTTTTTTATATTATCAAGAGTTATATCAAGCAATATTTTTCCCTTATTTCTTTAAAATTATTTTTATTTCTTGCTATAGTTATCAGTTAAATTATTTACAGTTATCGTATCAAGAAAACTATACATATTTATACATTAAAAGACCTTAGTATACAAAAAGAGAGTTTGGTTAATAAACATCTAATTCGTGCAGTAAATATTCATCGAAAATGTATGACGTAGGTATGAACATATTTTGCAACAAATATATAACATTCGTAATAACTTACGTTTACTTTTAGATTCTCCAACTATTTAAAATCCAGATTTGAAATCTCGTTCGTGTTCTTAATGGCACTTGGAGTTCTTTCTATAAGCCTAAATATTTTTCGAGTGCGTATTATTTTTTACAAATCTGTGTTAATGATTTGCATATTATTTCGTTATGTTTTTTTCTAACAAACTTTAGATTAATAATCTTAATGTTTTTTTCTAACAAACAATGCTAAAGATTAGATTAATATTTTGAGAGTAACAATATTATGGAAAGATTATTAAATGTGAATTTTGAGGTATTATTGACATATATTCGTTGACACAATTTTTTATTTTTAATCCGTATTCGGATTTAAAAATTTTTTAAATATAAGCTTTAAATATAAAATTAAAAAATGATTATGAGAAAAATAAGATGTAATTATTAATTTTAATGCCAGAAATTCACTTGACACATAGTTTCTGATTATTAATAATATAATAATATAATATCAAGTTTTTGGTATCTTCAAGTTTATAAATTGTTATAAATTGTAATATTTATTTAAAATATAATATATATAATATTAATAAGAGATATTTCATATATATAGCAATTAATTTAAATTTTCTATTTATGAAAAAATATATATCTCAATACATTAATTTATAGTACAATTGATAAATGTTGTGCTAAATTCTATCGCAAATTAATAAATTACATTTATAGTATGTTCTCTCAATTTGATCTGAATGGCTGCGTTCAGCAGAAAAACTAATCAGTTAGCGCTTAATGATTCTTCAAAATAATTGATTTTTACACTTATATCCAGAAGAACTAAAGGCCAAGAACTAATCATATTAAAGAATCACTAAGTGCTATCTGATTAGTTCTCTCTGTTGAACGCAGCCAATAATTCATTTTTCTACTAGCTCTTTCAGATTGTATTACTCAAATATAATACTGCAGAACTTTTACTATATTTATCAATAACATTTGCTTGTTTTCTATACATGTTTTTATGCACTTTGATCGGACAGGAAATTATAGATCATAATAATTATGTATTTATCACTGCGTAAGTAATATAATTGTTTTATATTGTAGTTATATATTATAAAAAGAATTTAGGAGCCTATTCTGTAACTTTTAACGATTGTAACATTACAATTACAGTTAAGAGTTTTAAAATTGGCCCCTAAATTATTAATAAAAAAGTGAAAAATATTAGTAATTAAATTTTGAAGAATTATTATGATACATGGCACATACATATATATATATATATATACTCATGATGAAAGAGCATCATATATATATATATATATAAATGTTCATATATATATATATAAATGTTCTTATTTTCTTCTAATTTTTTAAATCATCATTAATTTTAGATACAAAGTTCAATGGTACGTAACTCCTTTACCTATACAAAGGCTAATATTGATCCTGCTGCAAAGAGGTAATAAAAGTTTTTGCCTGAAAGTCGGTGAATTGATTGTAGCGTCCTTAGAATCTTTTGCTACGGTACATAAAATATATATTTTATGTCCTATACTATAATACTAAAAATATATTTTTTATATAATGCAACAAAATGAAAGCAAACATAATAATTTTTACAGTTATTAAATGCGTCCCTTTCTTACTTTATTGTTATATATTCTATGAAATCATAGCAATATATTATAGTTTGTATTGATAATGTGAAGTAAATGAAAGACGATTTGCAATATATCTCATGTCTAAAAAGCGAAATCATTGACATAAATAATGTATAAATGAAGGACAGAAGAAAAAATATTTTATAATAATTCTTAATGTAAGGAAAAGATTAACTAATATACATATTTGCACGTTACTTTATATTTAATAGTAATAATTTACATAGGAAGAGAGAATAAAGTAAATTAAGTAGTGACTTAATTTTACATATGTATTAGCTTTCTTTTTTTAATATTCCATTTTATTGCCTTACAGAACCTTAGATTAATTTAAT
>NW_012130068.1:3587472-3592292 GCF_000143395.1 Atta cephalotes | reverse complement strand
TATATTAATTACACACACACACACACACACACACACACACACACACACACACACACACACACACACATATATATTATTTATTTTGTTTTTTTAATGTTTAAAATCGATATGATTTTAATATTACTATTTTACAGTCTTCTGTTTAGTATTTATAAACCTATATTATTTCATATTTTATAAAACATTATTTAATTTAGATAACATAAGAAGTATACATATATACATTAAAAAAAATAGAAATATAAGTATATTAATCATATACAATAATGTTACACAATATTGTTATTATATAATTATGTTTACGTGATACTTTTAGAACATTTATACTCCAGCAGACATATATAACGTACAAGTGCATATACATTGAAATATACGAATGAGCTCTAAAAACTGACGAATTAATAACATGTTTGTGTAACATTCACTTTATAATTTCTCGCGTGAATGATATTCTATGAAAAGGAAAACATCTGTTAAATTTCGTTCCACTCTGTGAATCGATTATTTAACTGTTCGACCTTCTACTCTACAAAAAGCGTCAAGTAATAAATATTTTAGTCTCACTTTTTTGTATCGTTGTAGTTAAATTATTGAATTATTTTAAATTATAAAATTAACAATAAGATTGGTAACAAGATCGTTTATATTAAATACATTACTTTAAATACGAAGCGCCATAGTCTGAATATTATGATGAAAATTTCTCAAATTAATCTTAAATTAGGACGCTTACACGAAATGCAAAAGATTTGATTTCGATTCCCGACTAAGGCAATATTTTTCGTAATAAATTTATTATAGTTTTTTAAGATTAATTTGGAAAATTTGGGGGGGTAATTCATATTTCAGATTGATTGCGTTGAATGTCCGCCAATCATATCGGCAATTATCATTTCTAAAATTAATTCATTTATATGAATATATATAATAGTTCAACATCTTAACATTCAGACCGTAGTGACACTTCGTATTTAAAGTAATGTATAAAATTAATGTTAAAATTTAAAATAAAATGAAAGGGAATATTATATATAATAAAAATAGGGAATATTTAATCAATCATTTAAATGTGGTAATAATTATACATTCCTCTTATTTATTCATTTTATAGTTACTAAAACATTTTTCAACAATTTTTAACTTTCTTCAATAGATAAAACTAACAAAATATTAAAAAAAAACAAAATTATATGTTATACAGGGTGTCCCGCAATTTTTGACAAAGCGCTCTTCTGTAAATAGAGCGGAATTACTTCTCTCTGAAAGAAATCTATCTGAATGAATCCTATATGTTTATAAATATACAATTGAACAGTTATGAATTTTGTTTTGGTTTTTCATTTATTTACTTTATAAAAATTTTTATTATTATTTTCGTTGAATTCCTTTGACTTTGTACATACTAGCTTTAAATACGTTTAATCTAGTGGATATGACATTCTTTAAATATTTTTGTTCTAAAGAATAAAAAAGAAATAACATACAACTGCACTATTGAAAGAACAAAGATACTGAGTAAGAAACGGTTAATGCGTTTGCGCAACTTTCACTTCAATATTTGTCTCATGGATAATATTCCATGAGAAAAAAGCATATGTTGAATTTATTTTAACGTTGAATCGATTATTTAATGGGCCTACTTTATGTTTTTTAACGATTATTTTTAAATACTGTATATTTCAATTTCATGAGATATCTTGTATTATATTACTAGTAGATTAAATTATGAAAATTATCTCAAATTATACTAATATTATTGTTAGAAAAGAAAAAGGTGTGAAATAAATAGGGATAAACAAATCTTTATCACTATAATCTCTGCTATATGCACTATAAGATTTGCTACTGTGTTAATAAAACGTGTCATGAATTCTGAATTCATTTTCAGATGTAAAAAGAAAGTTCTTTTTTTCAGAACTTTTCAGAAAAAGAATTCTTTTTGCATTTAAAACGAATTCAGAATTGATGACTGAATTATTTTAAATTCTCTGTGCTATTATACTGGAATACTTATTTTAGTTACATCAGGTAATTCGTCGTTAAAATGTGAATGATAAAAGAGAAATTAATAAATGTTAATACGAAAATTTTAACTAAATCCCACTATTAGAGTAGATATAGTGATGCGATAATAATAGTTCTAATCAAATTTAAAATTAGTTAAAGTTTATTTAATTATTAATTTGTCAATATTTTTTATCGTACCAAATTTTGCAGAAAGTATATATTAGTTTCCAAATCGGATTATAATTATTTCATTAAAAATTTTTAATTCTTTAAACAATTTTTTTCTTATAAATCGTGAAAAAAGAAAGAGCTTGAACATAAAAAATTTACTAAGTACGAATATACTGCTCCTATATAGAGTCACGTGTAATTTTTAATTTTATCAAATGTGTTAGTTTATTGTTTTCTCGAAACATGTTATAATTATGGTATACTTTTTATTCATAACATTTAATTCTTTAATCAATATATTGAGACATATATATGGGATAAAAGTCAGTAATGAATCTAAAAATCTGCAAACTATAAATCGACTGTTCTTATATAAAGTTACACATTACCATAAATTTTGTCAAATGTTTCATGTTTAATATTTTAATTTTATTTATGTACAACAAATTTTATTAAACATAAACTTATGTTATCTGTAACGATCAAATAAAAAAGTCTTTAAGCGCAACAGTTTATCTATCGATAGTGGAATTAAATTGATATTGCTCGTTAGTAGACAAGTCATTGAATCATTTGTAAATACCTATTTTCTTCTAGTAAAGAATTAAGCGAAGATGTCATGTCATTGTTAGCTGGTAAAGGTTGCGGCAATGACATAGGATGCGTCGAGCTGGAGACGTTGGTCTCATGGGTTTGAGCATTAATCGACCAGTTCCTACATTGCTGAACGTACTCCAATGTTCTGCGGTAGGATTTTTGTCTCATACCTTGAGGAAGCTTTATCGGCGAGCCTTGTTGTGATTGACTAATATCTCTGAATTGTATCTTCGGCAATGATCCACCATGTTGATCGTGATAAAATTGATTTCCGTAAGTCCATGCGCAATTGCAATTGTATTGAGCCGGAGGATTCATATTGATTTGACAATTATGCGCAGGTTTGTTGCTGCTGTTGCATCCTGCAGTTAGTTTGTTGAGCATTACAAAGTTGTGGTGACGTTCTCTTTGAGCTTCCGCCACCGTCGTTGACTTGACGATGCGCTTCACTGGAATGAATACAATTGTTGATCTGCAAGCAGAACGCCGATTGTTGAGTTTGCTGTTGACAGCTTTGAAGGTTTGTCGCAAGCGTATTCATTGGTTTGCCTTGATTCGCGTGGTTCAATTGAGAACAACGAGTGACATCGGACTGCATTGATTAGTCAAGATGCCCCGAAGATGGGGCAGAGTGTACGTTGGGTATTTGACCGTTAGATGTTACGATAGGCCTACACTGACCGGACGGCTGACTACACTGAGCACTTGAATGAGCAATATTTGATGGATTAGGTATGGATGCGGATTGTTGAGTGTACAATGCGGCGACAATTGTTTATTAACCGCATCTGAACAGCGTGATTGGATTATGTGCAGATCTGATTAGAATGATTACCACTGACTTGGCCACTGGTGCCATTGCAATTCGCGTTCATTTGATTCGCGCAACCGTAACTGGAATAGTAAGCATGTGCGTGATTCTGAGGACAATTTCTAGAGAGTTGAGCGGAATTTTGGGGCATATTTTGTGCGTGTTGTGGTGCCAGAGCGCCAGCTGCAGGGGATGTCAATGGTTGATCGCTCACATGAGCAGAGTTATAATGAGAACTCGGTGACGTGACTTAATTCGCAGCTGGGCTTATCGCCTATCACTTGAGACCCATAATTAGGCGGCGGGCAATACTGCGACGGAGGCTAAGTTGTACGTGAATTCGGACAATGGCGGTAAGGTGCAGAAAAGGAAAGGGATTCTGATAATTCGGAGAAGTTTGTTGTATCACTTGTTGAGAGGAGTAACAGTTCTGCTGATTATAATTACACGTGGGATGCATCTGTCGCTGGTAATGCATAGGATTCATATATATCGGGGATTGGCAAATCGGTAGAGACTGCCGCGATAGCTGACTTGATTTCTGCTTGAATCTGCAGTGATAATATTAATTTGGAGATTAAAAGAAATCATCATGAGAGACATGTTGTGGGTTTAAATAATTTAAAAAAATACTTTAACGTGATTACCTGATTCAAATACTGCATCATTTCATCGAGAATAACCAGTTTGTTCTCTACCATTTCTCCTTTACTCACTTCGTCCAAAATTACTTCCTGATTGGGATGAAGCTCAGGCTGAAGTCGGGTAATTGTGCAGATCTCGACCTTGGTGGGATCGAAGGAAAAGTCCTTTGGGCTGGATTATTACGAATAGGACATTCGTCTATCACTCGATGGAGTTGAGTACACTGACCGTTCGAATTATTCCAGTCGCTTGGCATTGCCAGAATATTTTGCAAAAGAATATCGATTGAAATCATCTTTTATTGAGTTTATGTAAGAATCGTAACGAAGAATATCTGAAGGAACATATTCTGCATTTGAACAACGAGATTATTCGTCGAGTAAGGTCCCTGAAAATGATTTTGATCGATTCTGCTAGAAGCGATGCTCATTTGATTGCTTCGTCTGGACGTACCCGGACTGAAAGGATCGTATAAGTTTTCTTATTCTGGGCCCATTCAATTTTTTTAAAATTTTATTAATAATAAGATATATATAAATAATAAGATATATATATATATATATATATATACATATTAATAATAAGATAT
>NW_012130068.1:3574014-3580222 GCF_000143395.1 Atta cephalotes | reverse complement strand
ATATATATATATATATATATATATATATATATATATATACATGATGAAAAAAAATGTAAATCTTATTTTCTTTAAATTTTTTAAATCAATAATTTTAGATACAAAGTTCAACGGTACATAACTCCTTTACCCATAAGGCTAATACTGATCCTGCTGCAAAGTGGTAGTAAAAATTTTGGCCAGAAATTCGAAGGATTATTTGTGGGATCCTTAAAATTTTGCCACGATACAAATATTTTATATCTGATACTATAACATTAAAAATATATTTTTTTATATAATGCAACAAAATGAAAGCAAACATAATTATTTTTACTTTTAATAAATGTTAATAAATGCATCCGTTTCTTACTTTATTGTTATGTATTCAATGCGGTCAACAATATATTATAATTTTATTATAGTAGCATGAAGTAAATAAAGTGCTTGCAATATATTAGGTGTAGTAAAAAAGAAATCCATTATTTTTGCATGAAATTGAATGGAAAAATAATGGATTTCTTTTTACTACACCTAATATCTCATCTAAAAAGCAAAAACATTAACATAAATATTAACATAATAAACATTAACATAAATTTATAAATGAAAGACGAAGAAAAAAAAATTATACAATAATATTTAATGTAAAAAAAAAGTAAAAAGATATACATATTTGCATTACATGTTATTTTTTTTATATTTAATAGTAAATTACATAATATTACATAATAAAGATAGAATTACATAATAAAGACAATAAAATAGATTGAATAGTAACTATGTTATGGAGTAATTTCTAAATTTTACGTGTTAGCTTTTTTTTTATAATTATTCTTCTCCACACCTCTTAGATTCTTAGATTAATTAAATGCATTCATATTTATGTTATTTATTCTATTTTTTTAATATTGCCTTGAAAATCGATATTATTTTAATATTACTATTTTATGAGCTTCTGTTTGATATTTAGAATTTAGTATTTCATATTTCATAAAACATTATTTAATTTAGTATAGACAACATAGGAAATATATATATATATATATATATATTATACAATTAAAAAAATAGAAATATTGTTTAAGTACATTAATTATAGAATTATTATACGTTAATGTTACATGACATTGTTATTGTCTAACAATGTTTACGTGTGATACTTTTAAAACAATTATACCCCAGTAGATCATATATAACGTACAAATATATACATATTGAAATGAAACATACGAACGAGCAATGAAAACTGACGAACTAATAATATGTTTGCGTAACATTCACTTTATATTTCTTGCGTGAATGGTGTTCTATGAAAAGGGAACATCTGTTCAATTTTGTTCCAGTTGACACTGGACTGATTAATAACCCAATAAGCCGAAAAAATTTAAAAGGATGAGTGGGAAGGTCTTCTTCTTTGAACTTTGAAAAATGTTTCCATTGGATTTTGAAGCGCTGAAAGCTACTATGTTCGTTTTTTTTTCTAGTACATTCAATTTCTTTAAATAAGTGCAAAACAATTTCTAAACAGACACATTAAACAAAAAATGTCGAGGTCTTTTTTGTGGCATTTAACTTAGAAATGTTCTAACAATACTGAAAATATTTTTTTGATGTTTATGAAAATGTAAATTTTATGCAAACTGCAATTAAAGAATTTTGAAAAATCGTAAAAAAACCGGAAAAATTGACAAATTTCGAAATATAAAATCAAATAATTCGAAAAAAAAAAAAAATCGTAAAAAATATCTGACGATTTATTCTTATAACTGTATGATTTCTAGTTTAAATCCTTTTTTTGAGAAACTAATTTCTGATCATTTGTTCAGAAATTATTGAATTTAAAGTGTCAAAGCAGCTGAGGGTCATCTATAATGTTCTTTCGAGTCAGACACATAGCCACCAAATGAGGACGTAGTGTGTAGTCTTTTTTAGTAACTGATTTCAAATATGTAGTAATAAATGTGCAATTCAAAATGGCGAATCCAATATGAAGGACAAGAATTTTTAATCCGTAAGTACATGAAAATCGATATTTGGTTTTTTGTCTTCGATTTCTTAAACTGTAATCACAATTGAATTGAAAATAGCAGATCCAATGGCAGAGAATACTAAATATAAATGGAACAGTGATTTCCCCTTATTATAATAAAATGATACTTCCACATATTACAGGAGGGATGTCGCTAAAATTAACATTTCGTGTACATTTACTTATTATTCATATTGGATCTGCTATTTGAAATTGCATATGTTATACTTCAGATATGAAATCAATGACTAAAAAAGACTATGCAAAAGACATGCTCCTGTATTCGGTGGCTACGTCTCAGACTCGAGAGGATATCGTGCACAATATTTTCCCTGCAAAGCCGGTAAGAGTTTCAACACATTCTTGTCCGTGTTGTTTGTATCATAGAAGATTCTCTTCAGTTTTGTTTACTTTTCTAATACGTACATGATTAGCCACAACTGCTCTTTACAATGATCTATTATCCTGCCAATGTAATTTATTATTAGCGTCGCACACCAAATAATGAAAAGAAGCCGTGTGTTTTCCAGAATCCGTCGCCAGACACTTTCAAATTTAATAAAGATTTTCCGTGCTTAGTATTTTCTTTTTCTACATCAATCGCTTTTCTACACAAAGTATCAAATACTGCATTTGTCGCGGCATGAACTTCTTCACATTTTCATACGCAGACGAGCTTAGGTCTTGATCGTTGTTCATAGGTTCACAAAAAATGTTTATGACTTCTCTAACAATGCTTAATAATCTCATAACAAATACTAACTATTCTAAGATAGATTTCGTAAGCATTTTTAAATGAAAGGATCGCAATTGATTGATGTTTGACCACATCGGCATCTAATTATGATTTTAAAATCGAGGCCACGATGATCTGATTCGCCAAATGTTATATTCTGTTTACAATATCTGCAAATAACTATTCCTGCCAATTCTGCCAAAAACAATTAAATTCAACGAATAAGAGTTGGAGACATAACAACGACTTATGTACTTGCAAAATGTACAATAATTTTCTTGCTGATGAACTTCATAGGATCTTTATCAGTAAATTGAACGTTCCTTCCATGGGATTTTTATCAGTAAATTGATTGCTTGCGAATTTTCTTCTTCGTGATATATTTGGACGATAAGTATCCTCTTTATTTACTTTGCCTAATTTACCTCGTCTATAAATATGTGATAATTTTGTATGATAAATTATCCTCGATAAATTATCCTCGATTCCATTTTCTAATATTTTAATTTTTTTTTCGTATAGGTACCTGAATCGTTATCCGATGCTAGCAATGTAAAGAATATTGAAGGTGAATATTCGAATATGGTAAAAAATGAAACGTTAGCAACAAGTGGAAATGTGCCATAAAACATCGATAATTTTTAACTTGCAGAAAAAAATTAATTTATTAAATTTTGTTTTCAAGCAAAGCTGCAATCCCCTCTCTATATATATAGAAGTACATTGGAAAAATGTATTTTATATCGTGATCATGATGTACCTTTAATGTAATTAAAGTTTTATTCAAAAACAATTATATTTAATACGGTTCTCGAAAATCACACAATAATAAGTATTAATTAGTAAGCAATGAAAGCATTTACAGCGCGGTATTTGGAACGCAATACGAATATATAAAATATATTCACAATAATTTTAAATTTTACTCGATAATACAATATTCTTGGACGTTACGGTTTTTACTTTAAATCATCATTACCAATACCATATAATTTTCATAAGCAATATTTCAATCCGCATATGTTGGTGATGGTCTCTGTGTTGTGAGAAAAAGTGAGAAACTGTAAAATCAATACAACCAATATCATTGTTTCGTTATTGTATCATTTATTCACTTGGTTTAATAACGAAGAAAAATAACGGCATTTCTCAATTAAGAAGTAGGAGTCCTCTGGAACGCAGAGACCATCTCCTATGCAGATTGGAATATTGCTTATGAAAATTACATGCAATTGCTGATTTAAGTAAACTGAAAAGTCCTAGAATATTGTGTCGAATTAATGTAAAATTATTGTGAATATATTTTACGTATTGCGCTCAAAATATCGTACTGTAAATGTTTTCATTGAACGCTAATTAATATTTATTATTGTTTAAAGTTCATTTATCATAATATTAATGCAACAAGTGGTAAAATAAGCTGTATTAAATCGTGATATTTATCTTTATTCTCAATATGCCTTTAACTTTAATTTACAGAAATTAAGAAATCTTTTTTATTTATTTATATCTTAATTTTATATCATATATAAACACCAGATTTTTTTCTTGTAGAATAAAAATTGATGTGATTTTCCTGTTATTTTGTATTTTGTACCTGAGATATATAATTAATCAAGAAAACTCTAAAAATTTCGCCATATATCATAAACAATGATTTATATGAAGTGATTTATTTTAATTGATCTTATAAAATGAAAAGAAACAAGTTAAATTTAAAAAATAATATTTAAATAAATTCAAAAGAAACGCTTATAATAATGAGTACAATTTTATTGTGTCTATTTTGAAAAAGCTCTCCATCCTTTACTTACAATTAGGTGTATCCTCATCACATTGGAAGATATCTTCTTTTTCACAGAGAATGAAATTGATACTAAAAGAGAAAAAAAGAATATAAATTACGTTCATAAAATGATCTGTATACACCTCTTGTACTTATTGATAAATACATGAATTAAATTATTCAACATTATATATGTATAATATAAATTAGATGTTAAAAATATGTAACGTAAACCGCATAAGCGCATTTATTGTTAAAATTAAGGTTAAAAATACGAACTAATAATTTTATAATTAATTTACTGTTATAATATTTTCAAATTGATGGTAGACCCTGAAAACTCAAATATGACTTACAAAAAAGCGTATTTGAGAATGAAACAAGCGAATATGCGTCGTTGAAAATGAAGCTACAGCGCTTGCGCTAGTTTTACAGCCATAGATATTTTACGAGAAAAGAACATCTGTTAAATTTCTTCGTAGCTGTATCGATTGCGTAAACGCGAAATATTTTTAAAAAGTAGTACTAAATTGCGAGGGTTTTAATACTATACTAGTATTTTATTGCACATTTCATGGTACTTTTATCATTGAAAATTCAAAAAATTTTCTAAAATTTATGTAAATTTCAACAATTCAATGAAATTGATTGAATTACTGAAATTGTCTTAAATTGTAGAACATTTCTTGAATTAGAAAAAAAAATGTTAAAAACATTTAATCATTCAATGTATGGTGGGAATAAGCGCAACTTCATTGATCAGTTCCGTTAAAAGCATTTTAGAGTTAGCTGAAACATGATCAGTGTTGTGGATAGATATTTCAGTCTTAATCGAACTCTTTTGTTGATACTTGGTTTGTGGCCTTATGAAAAATCAAAATTTGTTGGATTGCAAATAATATGTATATTTAGCATCCTTATAACTTGCACTACTTTTCAGGTATAAAGATTTTAATTCTAGTATTATATTAGATTTAGAATTGATTTATAATTGTAAATTTATATTTGCCGATTAATTTAAGAATTGATATTTCTCTGAAAATATAAATATATTTGGAATATGTTAAATGAGCAATTAAATATAAAATATTAGCGCAAATATTAGTAAGATCTTACACTTTATACGTAAAAAATGCAAGTCTATGCAAGTACATGTACCATATGCATATACATACGTTCTAGTAATAAAATGTTATTATTTATGTCGATTGTTATTGCATATAGTTACATAATTAGATTAGGAACTTTGAAAATTATAATTATACAATTTAATATTTATAAGGCTTTCACGAGAATTTTCCATACAGAAGTCATGAGTTTCGCGGATTATCTCCTTATTCAAATTCATTATTAGAATACCAATTTTTTGTTAATATTGTAATTTATTTCATCAATATCAACTTGATACAGTACTAAGCTGCACCTTGTCCTGAAATAAATTGTTTACGAAACGTTAGCACTTTAATATTGAATTCAATTAAAAAATTAACTCACGAAACCCAGTTATACGACTTGATAATAATTGTTGTATAAAGTGATAAAATGGTTTATGTTAAAATGGGTTAATCTGTAAATATCTTCTTTCATTTCTTTTTAAAAAATTATTATTTATAGCTTACAGCAATTTTGACTTCAACATATTCTACAGAAATCATCATTAAAGTTCTTTCTACCA
>NW_012130068.1:3560145-3567252 GCF_000143395.1 Atta cephalotes | reverse complement strand
GTGTGTGTGTGTGTGTGTGTGTGTGTGTGTGTGTGTGTGTGTGTGTGTGTGTGTGTGTGTGTGTGTGTGTGTTAATGTTATAAAATCAATCCTGCTATTTAAAAACGGGAATTAAATTTTCCCAGACAACACAGAGAGTTTCAAAAGAATTCAAAAGAATTTAATCGTATGTCATGAATGCTGAGTTCATTTTCAGAAAAAAGAATTCTTTTTTTCAGAACTTCTCAGAAAAAGAATTCTTTTTGCATCTAAAACGAATTGAGAATTGATGACGTACAACTGAATTCTTTTAAATTCTCTGTGCTATTATACTGGATTACTTATTTTAATTACATCAGGTAGTTCATCGCTAAAATGAGAATGATAAAAGAGAATAAATGTTGATACGTGTACGAAAATTTCAACTAAATCCCTCTATTAGGATAGATATAGTGATGCGATAATAGTTCTAATCAAATTTAAAATTAAGTTCATTTAATTATTAATTTGTAAATATTTTTTATCGTACAACGTACCAAATTTTGCAGAAAGTATATATTAGTTTCCAAATCAGATTGTAATTATTTCATTTAAAATTTTTAATTCTTTAAACAATTTTTTTCTTATAAATCGTGAGAAAAGAGACATTGAACATAAAAAATTTACTAAGTTCGAATGTACTGCTCCTATATACACTCACGTGTAATTTTTAATTTTATCAAATGTGTTAATTTATTGTTTTTTCGAAACGTGTTATAATTATACTTTTTTATTCACAATCTTTAATTCATTAATCAATAAATTGAGACATATATATGGGATAAACGTCAGTAATGAAAAAATCTGCAAACTATAAATCGACTGTTTTTACATAAAGTTACTCGTTACCATAAATTTTGTCAAATGTTTCATGTTTAATATTTTATTCATGTACAAAGCAAATTTGATATTAAACATAAACTTATGTTATCTGTAACGATCAAATAAAAAATGGCAAAAATATTAACATAAATAATTTATAAATGAAAGACGAAGAAAAAAAAATATTGTACAATAATATTTAATGTAAAAAAAAAGTAAAAAAATATATATATTTGCATTACATGTTATTTTTTTTATATTTAACAGTAAATTACATAATATTACATAATAAAGACAGAATAAAATAGATTGAATAGTGACTATGTTATTGAGTAATTACTAAATTTTACGTGTTAGCTTTTTTTTTATTCTTTTAATATCCTCCTTCACACCTTTTAGATTCTTAGATTACTTTAATGCATTCATATTTATGTTATTCTATTTTTTTAATATTGCCTTGAAAATCGATATTATTTTAATACTACTATTTTATGAGCTTCTATTTGATATTTCGACCTGTAATATTTCATATTTCATAAAACATTATTTAATGTAGTATACACAATATAAGAAATCGAAGACAAATCAAATATCGATTTTCATGTACCTGCAGATTCTTAAAAATTCTTGTCTTTCACAACTGGATTCTCCATTTTAAATTGCATATTTTTTACTACTTACTAGATTTTAAATCAGTGATTAAAAAAGACTACACACCATGCTCTCGTATTTGATGGCTATGTCTCTGACTCAAAGGGATATCGCGCACTGTATGCGCGAGTCATTGACGCATTAAATTCAATAATTTCTGAACAAATGATCGGAAAATTAGTTTCTCAAAAAAGGATTTAAACTAGAAACATACAATTATGAGAACAAATTGTCAGATCTTTTTATAGACATTAATTTAATATAGATAATTTAGTATAGACAACATAGGAAATATATATATATATATATACTATATAATTAAAAAAAATAGAAATGTAAGTACATTAATTAGTAATAATTTTTACATTAATATAGAATTATTATACATTAATATTACACAACATTGTTATTGTATAATAATGTTTATGTGTGATACTTTTAAAATAATTATACCCCAGTAGATCATAACATATAAATATATACATATTGAAATGAAACATACGAACGAGCAATGAAAACTGACGAATTAATAATAATTTGCGTAATATTCACTTTATATTTCTTTCGTGAATGGTATTCTATGAAAAAGGAATATCTGTTAAATTTTGTCCGACACTGATCGATTACATAAGCCGCCAAAATTTAGAATTTGAACTTTGAAAGATGTTTCCATTGGATTTTGAAGCGCTGAAAGCTATTGTGTTCGTTTTTTTTCAGTATTCAATTTTTTTAATATTCGCAAAACAATTTCTAAACACATTAAACAAAAAATGATATCGAGGTCTGTTTTGTGACATTTAACTCAGAAATGTTCCAACAATATTAAAATATAATATTTTTTCGATATTATAAAAATGTTTTATGCAAATCGCAATTAAAAAACTTTGAAAAAGTTTTTCAAAAAACCGGAAAAATTGACAAACTTCGAAATATAAAACCAAATAATTCGAAAGAAAAAAATAAAAAATCATTAAAAATATCTGACAATTTGTTCTCATAATTGCATGTTTCTAGTTTAAATCCTTTTTTGAGAAACTAATTTTCCGATCATTTGTTCAGAAATTATTGAATTTAATGCGTCAGTGACTCGCGCATACAGTGCGCGATATCCCTTTGAGTCAGAGACATAGCCATCAAATACGAGAGCATGGTGTGTAGTCTTTTTTAATCACTGATTTCAAATCTATAGTAAAAAATGTGCAATTCAAAATGGAGAATCCAGTATGAAGGACAAGAATTTTTAAGAATCCGCAGGTACATGAAAATCGATATTTGGGTTGTCTTCGATTTCTTATATTGCAATCACAATTGTTGAATTGAAAATAGATCCTATGGCAAAGAATACTAAATTTAAATGGAACGGTCACTTAGCGTCCCCGTTATTATAATAAAATAATACTTCCACGTGTTATAGGATGGATGATGCTAAAATCACCATTCCGTGTACATTTATTTATTATTCATTATTGGATCTGCTCTATTTGGAATTGCATATTTTATATTTCAGATTTGATAACTAAAAAAGACTATGCAACATGCTCCTGTATTCAGTGGCTACGTGTCAGACTCGAGAGGTTATCGCGCACAACATTTTTCCTGCAAAGTCAGTATGGTTTATAATACATTCTTGCCTGTGTTGTTTGTATCATAGAAGATTGTTTTCAGTTTTGTTTATTTTTCTAATACGTATGATTGGCAATAACTGCCCTTTACAATCTATTATCCTGCCAGTGTAATTTCCTATTATCGTCGTGACACCAAATAATGAAAAGAAGTCGCGTGTTTTTCAGGATCCATCGCCAGACACTTTCAAATTTAATAAAGATTTTCCATGCTTAGTATTTTTTTCTTTTACATCAATCGCTTTTCTACACAAAGTATCAAATACTGCACTTGCCGCATGAACTTTTTCACATTTTCGTAGACGAGTTTGGCCTTGGTCAAAGTCCATAGGCTCACATAAAATGACTTGTGATTCTCTAACAATGCTTAATAATCTCATAACAAATACTACTATTCTAAGATTGATTTCGTAAGTATTTTTAAATGAAAGGACCGCAATTGATTGGTGTTTAACCAAATCTAATTATGATTTTAAAATCAAGGCCACGATGGCCTGATTCGCCAAATGTTATATTATTTATTTACAATATCTGCGAATAACCATTCTCACAGTTCCGCCAAAAAAAATTAAGAATAAATAAATTCAATGATACGGTAATAATGAGTTGAAATCATAACAATGACCTATGTACTTGCAAAATGTAATTTTCTTGCTAATGAATTTCATAGGATCTTTATCAGTAAATTGAACGTTCCTTCCATAGGATCAGTAAATTGATTGCGAATCTTCTTCTTCGTGGTATATCTGAACGATAAGTATTCTCTTTATTCACTTTGCCTAATTTACCTCGTCAGATAAAAATATGTGATAATTTTGTATGATAAATTATCCACGATTCATTTTCTAATACTTTAATTTTTTTTGTATAGGAATCGTTATCCGATGCTAGCAATGTAAAGAATATTGAAGGTGAAAGTTCGAAATGGAAGGTAAAAATGAAACATTAGCAACAAGTGGAAATGTGACGTAAAACATCGATAATTTTTAACTTACAGAAAAAAATTAGTTTATTTAATTTTATTTTCGAGCAAAGCTGCAATCCTCTCTCTCTATATATAGAAGTACATCGGAAAAATGTATTTTATTTCGTGATCATGATGTGTCTTTTATGTAATTAAAGTTTATTAAAAAACAATTATGTTTAATAGGGTTCTCGAAAATCACACAATAATAAGTATTAATTAGCGAGCAGTGAAGGCATTTACAGCGCAGTACTTGGAGAGCAATACATAAAAACATATTCACAATAATTTTACGTTACTTGATAATACAACATTCTTGGACGTTACGGTTTTTACTTTAAATTATCATTACCAATACCATATAATTTTCATAAGCAATACTCCAATCCGCATATGTTGATGATGTTGTCTCTGCGTTGTGAGAAAAAGTGAGAAACCGTAAAATCAATACAACTAATATCATTGTTTCATTATTGTATCATTTAGTTATTCGCTTGGTTTAATTACGAAGAAAAATAATGACATTTCTCATTTAAGAAGTAGGGGTCCTTTGCAACGCAGAGACCATTTCCAACATATGCGTATTGGAAAATTGTTTATGAAAATTATATGCTATTGCTGATGATTTAAATTAAACTGAAAAATCCAAAAATATTGTGTCGACAAATAATGTAAACTTTTGTGAATATATTTTATGTATTGAACTCAAATGCCGCACTGTAAATGTTCTTATTGAATGCTTATTAATATTTATTATTGTTTAAAGTTCTTTATCGTAATATTAATGCAACAAGTGTTAAAATAAGCTGTATTAAATCGTAATCCCTCCTTTATCTTTATTCTCTAATATGTCTTTAATTTTAATTTACAGAAATAGATTTTTCTTTTATTTATTTATACCTTAATTTTATATTATATATAAACATCATATATATATATATATATATCAGATTTTTTCTTGTTGAATGAAAATTGATGTGATTTTGCTGTTAAATTTTGTATTTTGTACCTCGGATATATAATTAATAAAGAAAATTCTAAAAATTTTCCCATAAACAATAATTTATATGAGATGATTTATTTTAATTGATCTTTTAAAATGAAAAGAAAGAAGTGAAATTTAAAAAATAATGTAATAAATTCAAAAGAAACGCATGCTTAATAATGAGTACAATTTTATTGTGAAATACTTTTTTATTTATTTTGAAAATACTCTCCATTACTTACAATTAGATGTATCCATATCTTATTGGAAGATATCTTCTTTTTCGCAAAGAATGAAATAGATACTAAAAAAGAACAAAAAAATATAAATTACGTTCATAAAATGATCTGTATACCTCCTCTTATACTTATTGAAATACATGAATTAAATTATTCTACACTATATATATATATAACGTAAATTAGATGTTAAAAATATATAATGTAAACCATATACGCGCATTTATTGTTAAAATTAAGGTTAAAAATACAAATTAATAATTTTATAATTAATTTACTGTATTTTCAAATTGATGGTAGTGATCTTGAAAAATCGAGTATGATGTACAAGAGCGTATTTGAGAATGAAACAAGCGAATACGCGTCGTTGAAAATGAAGCTACAGCGCTTGCGCTAGTTTTACAGCCATAATTTTTCTTATGGATGTTATTCTACGAGAAAAGAACATCTGTTGAATTTCTTCATAGCTGAATCGATCGCGTAAACGCGATATATTTTAAAAAAGTAGTACTAAATTGCGAAGGTTTTAATATCACATTAGTATTTTATTGCACATTTCACGATACTATTATCATTGAAGATTCAAAAAATTTTCTAAAATTTAAGTAAAATTCAACAATTCAACAAAATTAGTTGAATTACTGAAATTGTCTTAAATTTTAGAATATTTCTTGAATTAGAAAAAAAAATTTTTTAAACATTTAATCATTTAACTGTATGGTGGGAATAAACTTCATTGATCAATTCCGTTAAAAGCATTTTAGAGTTAGCTGAAACATGAACAGTGTTGTGGATAGATATTTCAATCTTAATCGAACTCTCTTGTTGATAGTTGGCTTGTGGCCTTACGAAAAATCAAAATTTGTTGGATTGCAAATAATATGTATATTTAGCCTCCTTATAACTTGCATTACATTTCAGGTATAAAAATTTTAATTCTAGTATTATATTAGATCTAGAATTGATTTATAATTGTAAATTTATATTGCTGATTAATTTAAGAACTGATATTTCTCTGAAAATATTAATTGACTTGAAATATATCAAATGGCCAATTAAATATAAAACATTAGCGCAAATATTAGTAAAATCTTACTCTTTATACGTATAAAAAAAATCTGTGCAACTACATGTACGCATATACATACAGTTGCATGTTTCAATAATAAAATGTTATCATTATATATGTCGATTTTTATTGCATATAGTTACATAATTAGATTAGAAATTTTGAAAATTGTATTTATGCAATTTAATATTTATAAGGCTTTCACGAAAATTTTTTATACAGAAGTCATGCGTTTCGCAGATTATCTCCTTGTCCAAATTCATTATTAAAATATTAGAATATCAATTTTTTGTTAACATTGTAATTTACTTCATCAATATCAACTTGATGCAGAATCAAGCTACATTTTGTCCTGAAATAAATTGCAATGTTTACGAAATGTTAGCATTTTAATATTGGATTTAAATAAAAAAATTAACTCGTGAAACCCAGTTATACGACTTGATAATAATTGTTGTATAAAGTGATAAAATGGCTTATATATGTTAAAATGAATTAATGTGTATATATGGTTTTTTCACTTCTTTTTATAAAAAT
Organism: Atta cephalotes; assembly: GCF_000143395.1. Classification (NCBI taxonomy): domain Eukaryota; kingdom Metazoa; phylum Arthropoda; class Insecta; order Hymenoptera; family Formicidae; genus Atta; species Atta cephalotes. Next base: position 3,560,345 of record NW_012130068.1, on the reverse strand, counting down.
TATTATTTATAGCTTACTGCAATTTTGACTTCAACGTGTTCTACAGAAAACATCATTAAAATTCTTTCTGCTGCACTTCCTTTTATCAGCTGCATTATAAAGTATAATTCCTTTTATATTAACAGTGAAACGGCAAGTTGTCAAGTATTTATTAAAATAAATATCAAATATATATATATATATATATATATGTATATATA
>NW_012130068.1:3551326-3554792 GCF_000143395.1 Atta cephalotes | reverse complement strand
AAGTGTGGAAAAAGTTCGTGGCGAGTTTCACGTTACATCTAACGGGAAAAACGCCACGGACTTTTTCCCATCTAATATATATATCAATTTTTTTTAATCTTACTAATAATAAGATATATAGTAGAAAACTTTTTGATTGGATAGATAAAAAATTAATGGATCAAATTCAGCATGTCCACAATGATTTAAGAGACAGCAACGAAATTGCTATTATAAATAAATATGGAAATAATGCAAAACAGTATACGACTGTGCTTACAAGTAAGGAAGTAAAACATCTTTTTATTTCTTTTTATTTTTTTGGAAATAATTTAATGAAATTTTTATTAAAATTTTTTCAATTAAAAAATATCTATTTTAATTTATATGAGTCAAGTTAGCATTTGAATGTAAATGTACCAAAGAATAAAAATGCACTCCAAAATGCTAAAATAAAATATTTTAACTGTACGTACTCATAAGTATAATATAGTTTTAAAAACAAGATTGATATTGCAATAATACAAATATTGTATTATTTTAATATTATATAATTTGAAATAAGAAATAATGGTACCAAATATATCTTAGAATTTTCCATATTTAATAAAGGAAATATATAGAATGTTCCATTTTAATTCATCACCTTCAAAAGTTCTTTTATTATTGGTTTCAGAAAAATGTTTTAAATAAAATTATGTTTAATAAAGTTTAATTTAATTTTCAAGTTCATTATATATTGATTTAACTTGATAAAAATTCACATATAATATATTTTAAAGTATATATTATATATAAAGTATATATTATATATATTTATAATCATATGAAATTTTAAAGAGTATTAAAAAATATATTTTATATTTAACTCTTCATAATAGTGAGTAGTGATTCTTATTTGTAGCATATCTGTATGTATGGTCGCCTTTCTACGGTTGGAGTTTATTGATATTGTATTATCTACAAACGTATCTCGATTACATCACCTGCTGATCTCCACCGAATATTTTATCGATCCACAAAAATATTTCTATTTAATATCTTTTCATGTAAGTGCAAGTATTATTATAGGGAGCACAGCGATGGTAGCGACAGGATCATTGTTCCTTGCATATTTTCTTCATTTCTGCGGAATGTTCAAAATTGCTAGGTAACATAATAAACATATAATAATTATTTATTAAATAATTTAACAAAGTGTCTGAGCTGCGTGAATACACGATTAACAATAAATAACAAAAGCATACATGGTATGAGTTGTATTTTGAGTGCTTAAATACTTCGGTGTGAATTTTATGAATAGATATATACCCAATTCTGTAAACTATGTCAATATCATTTTCAATCTTGAAACACAGTCATGAATAGAATTAGAGCAAAAATATCATTTAATTAAATTGAAAAACAATTGTAATAATAATATTGATGCTAATCAACATCATGGGAAACTATCAATAATTTTATATTAATAAACATCTTAAAAATTGTTACAAAATTTAAATTAGAAATGGACTTTTGATTCTCTCATTTGTAAATAATATTTGTTTCGATATGAAAAATTTATTTTATAATATCAAATATTATTAATTAGCTTAAAATTAAAAGTTTAAATAGTTATTTTATTAAAATAACGAAATCTCAATATGCATGTTTTCTTACAATAATATGCAATATATCTAAAATTAGTTTTTAGCTTTATCTTGAAAGTAAAATTTTAATGGAATGAAATCAAATACGTGAGAAGTAATTAATATTTATATTTATATTTTAATGTTATTCTTTGCAATCCGAGTTTATGTTTTATTACAAATAAGTTTATTACAACGATAAGTGTTTTTGCATAGATATGTATTATGTTATAGAATCAGATCAATAATAAATGTGCAACGTGAGCATACTAATAAAAATTATTTTATTAAATTTTATTATTAAGAGTTAATTTTTTTTTTGTATTATCAGAGCTATATCAAGCCAATTTTTTTCTCTTATTTTTTAAAAATTATTTTATTTTTTAATATTGTTATCAGTTATTAAATTATTTACAGTTATCGAATCAAGAAAACTATACATATTTATACATTAAAAGATATTAGCACGCAGAAAGAGATTTTGGTTTATAAAGATCTAATTCGTGCTGTAGATATTCATCGAAAATCAATGACGTAAGTATCTACATATTCTGTATTAAATATATAACATTCGTAATAATTTACATTTGCTTTTAGATTCTCCAAATATTTTATATCCAGATTTCAAATCTTGTTCATGTTTTTCGTAGCCATCGGAGTTCTTACTATGAGCCTAAATATTTTTCGAGTGCGTCTTGTCTTTTACAAATCCATTAGTTTGCAATTCGTTGTGTTGCTTTATATTAGTAATTTTAATGTCTTTTTCTAACAAACAATATGTATTGATAGAGATTAGATTAATATTTTGAGGGTAACAATTTATGGAGAGATTATTTAAATTTGGATTTTGATGTATTATTGACACGTTTATTTATTGACACAATTTTTTTATTTTCAAATCCGTATCCGAATTTTTGAATTATTAATATACAAGCTTTAAATGTAAAATGATTATATGAAAAATAAAATGTAACTATTAATTTTAATGCCAGAAATGCACTTCACATATAGCTTCTGATTTTTAATAATATAACATCAAGTTTTTCTTTGGTATCTCCAAATTAATTTATAGATTGTTGTAATATTTATTAAAAATATAATATATATAATAGTAAGAAGAGATACTTCATATAGCAATTATAATTAAAATTTATTAATTATAATTAAAATTTTCTATTTATGAAAATATATATAGCTTAATACATTAATAGTAGATAAATGTTGTGCTAAATTCCATCGCAAATTAATAAATTACATTTATAACATGTTCTCTCGATTTGATTTGAATAGCTGCGTTCAGCAGAAAAATTAATTAGTAAACGCTTAGTGATTCTGCAATATAATTGGTTTTTACACTTAGATCCAATAGAGAACTAAAGACAAGAACCAATCATATTAAAGAATCACTAAGCGCTAACTGATTAGTTCTCTCTTGAACGCAGCCAATAATACATTTATTTACTAGATTTTTCAGATTGTGTTACTCGAATATAATATTGGAGATCTTTTAGTATGTTTCGCAATTGCATTTTCTTGTTTTCTTTACATGTTTATATGTAATTTGGTCGGACAGCAAATTATAGATCATAATAATTATATATTTATCACTGCGTAAGTAATATAATTGTTTTATATTGTAGCTATATATTATAAAAGAAATTAGAAGCCTATTCTGTAACTTTTAACGATAGTAACGTTACAATTACAATCGTTAAGAGTTACAAAATTGGCCCCTAAATTATTATTAAAAAAGTGAGAAATATTAGTAATTAAATTTTGAAGAATTAATATAATACATGGCTCATATATATATATATATATATATATATATATATATATATATACTACACACACACACA
>NW_012130068.1:3540407-3546761 GCF_000143395.1 Atta cephalotes | reverse complement strand
GTATGATCATCTTTGTATGGTTGGAGTTTATTGATATTGTATTATCTACAAACGTATCTCGATTACATCACCTGCCGATCTCCACTGAATATTTTATCGATCAACAAAAACATTTCTATTTATTATTTTTTCATATAAGTGCAAGTTTTACTATAGGGAGCGCAGCATTAATAATGACAGCATCATTGCTCCTTGCATATCTTCAACATTTCTGCGGAATGTTCAAAATTGCTAGGTAACATAATAAACATATAATAATTAAATAATTTAACAAAGAGCTGAGAGAATACACGATTAACAATAAGAACAAAAGTCTACATGGTATGAGTTGTATTTTAAGTTGTGTTTAAATATTTCGATGTGAATTTTATGAGTAGATGTATACCTAATTCTGTGAACTATGTGCCGATATCATTTTTCAGTCATGTAACATAGTCATGAAAAGAACTGAAGTAAAAATATCAAACAATTAAATTGAAAAGCAACTGCTATAATAATAATATTGATGCTAATCAATATGGGAAATAATCAATAATTTGATGTTAATAAGCATTTTAAAAGTTGTTACAAAATTTAAATTAGAAATGGACTTTTTCTTTCATTTGTAAAACGTATTTGTTTTGATATGAAAAATTTACTTTATAACATATCAGTTATTAATTAGCTTAAAATTATAAGTTTAAATAGTTATTTTATTAAAATAACGAAATCTTAATATGCATGATTCCTTACAATGATGTGCAGTATAGTATATCTAAAATTACTTTTTAACTTTATCTTAAAAGCAAAATTTTAATGGAATAAAATCAAATACGTGAGAAATAGTTAATATTTACATTCATATTTTAATGTTATTGAAAATTCTCAGCAGTTATATATCTGGATTTATATATTATTACAAATAAGCTTATCATAACAATAAGTGTTTGTGCATAGATATGTATTATGCTATAGAATCAGATCAATAATAAATGCGTAACGTGAGCATACTAATAAAAATTATTTTCTTAAATTATATTATGAAGAGTTAAATTTTTTGTTTATATTATCAAGAGTTATTATATTATCAAGCCAATTTTTTTCTCTTATTTCTACAAATCTATATTTCTATATTTTTATTTCTTGTTATAGTTATCAGTTATTAAATTATTTACAGTTATCGTATCAAGAAAACTATACATATTTATACATTAAAAGACCCTAGTATGCAGAAAGAGATTTGGATTTATAAAGATCTAATTCGTGCTGTAGATATTCATCGAAAATCTATGACGTAGGTATCTATATATTCTGTAATAACATTCGTAATAATCTACGTTTGCTTTTAGATTCTGCAACTATTTTATATCCAGATTTCAAATCTCATTCATGCTTTTAATAGCATTTGGAGTTCTTTCTATAAGCCTAAATATTTTTCGAGTGCGTCTTGTTTTTTACAATGGTTTGCATATTATTTCATTATGTTTCTTTAGATTAATAATCTTAATGTCTTCTTCTAACAAACAATATTGCTAAAAAAAAGATTAGATTAATATTTTCAGAGTAACAATTTATGGATAGCTTATTTAAATTTGGATTTTGAGGTATTATTAACATATATTCGTTGACACAATTTTTTTATTTCAAATCCGTATCCGGATTTAAAAATTTTTTAAATACGAGCTTTAAATATAAAATAAAAAAATGATTGAAACATGAAAATGATGTGAAACATAAGATGTAATGTAACTATTAATTTTAATGCCAGAAATTCAATTCACACATAGTTTCTGATTTTTAATAATATAACATCAAGTTATTGGTATCTTCAAATTGATAAATTATTGTAATATTTATTTAAAATATAATATATATAATAATAATAAGAGATATTTCATATATATAGCAATTATAAAAAATTTATAATTTTCTATTTATGAAAATATATATACCTTAATACATTAATTTATAGTAGATTAATGTTGTGCTAAATTCTATCGCAAATTAATAAATTACATTTATAGTATGTTCTCTCGATTTGATCTGAATGGCTGCGTTCAACAGAAAAACTAATCAGTTAGCGCTTAATGATTTTTAATATAATTGATTTTTACACTTAGATCCAGTGAAGAATTAAAGGCCAATCATATTAAAGAATCATAAGCGCTATCTGATTAGTTCTCTCTGTTGAACGCAGCCAATAATACATTTGTTAGCATATATTCTATTAGCTTTTTCAGATTGTATTATTCGAATATAATACTGGAGAACTTTTACTATGTTTTATAATCACATTTTTTTGTTTTCTATACATGTTTTTATGTTCTTTGATCGGACAGCAAATTATAGATCATAATAATTATATATTTGTCACTGCGTAAGTAATATAATTGTTTTATATTGTATATTATATATTATAAAAGAAATTTAGGAGCCTATTCTGTAACTTTTAACGATTGTAACATTACAATTACAGTTAAGAGTTTTAAAATTGGCCCCTAAATTATTAATAAAAAAGTGAAAAATATTAGTAATTAAATTTTGAAGAATTAATATAATACATGGCACATACATATATATACATAATGAAAGAGCATCATGTATATATACATGTTCTTATTTTCTTTTAATTTTTTAAATCATCATTAATTTTAGATACAAAGTTCAATGGTACGTAACTCCTTTACCCATACAAAGGCTAATATTGATCCTGCTGCAAAGAGGTAATAAAAGTTTTGGCCTGAAAGTCGGTGGATTGTTTGTAGCGTCCTTAGAATGTTTTGCCACGGTACACAAAATATATATTTTATGTGCTGTACTATAATACTAAAAATATATTTTTTATATAATGCAACAAAATGAAAACAAATATAATAATTTTTACAGTTAATAAATGCATCCGTTTCTTACTTTATTGTTATATATTCAATGCAATCATAATAATATATTATAGTTTGTATTGTAATAGCATGAAGTAAATAAAAGACAGTTTACAATATCTCATGTCTAAAAAGCGAAGTCATTGACATAAATAATGTATAGTTGAAGGATAGAAGAAGAAATATTTTATAATAATACTTAATGTAAGGAAAAGATTAACTAATATACATATTTGCATGGCACATTACTTTATATCTAATAGTATAATAATTTACATATTAAGAGAGAAGGAAATAAATTAAGTAGTAACTTAATTTTACGTATGGGTTAGCTATCTTTTTTTAATTAATTCCACTTTATTGTCTTATAGAGTCTTAGATTAATTTAATAGACACATATATATTATTTATTCTGTTTTTTAATGTTGTACCTTGAGAATCGATATTATTTTAATACTACTATTTTATAGTTTTCTGTTTAAGATTTATAAACCTATATTATTTCATATTTTATAAAACATTATTTAACTTATAGATAACGTAAAAAATATTCATATATCATATATTTAAAAAAATAGAAATATAAGTAAATTAATCATATAATTATTATACAATAATTATAATACAATAAATATAATTATTATACAATAATGTTATACAATATTGTTATTATATAATTATGTTTACGTGTGATACTTTTAGAACATTTATACTCCAGCACACAGATCATATATATAACGTACAAGTACATATATATTGAAATGAAACATACGAATGAGCTCTGAAAACTGACGAATTAATAATATGATTGTGTAACATTCACTTTATAATTTCTCGTGTGAATGATATTCTATGAAAAGGAAACATCTGTTAAATTTCGTTCCACACTGTGAATCGATTATTTAATCGTTCGACTTCTACTCTACAAAAAGTGTCAAGTAATAAATATTTATATAGATATTAATCTTAAATTAGGACGCTCACTCGAAATGTAAGAGGTCTAATTCGACTCCAGACTAAGGCAATATTTTTCATAATAAGTTTATTACAGTTTTTTAAGATTAATTTGGGAAATTTGCGGGGATTAAAATTTCAGATTGAAAGACAATCATATCGGCATACAATTATCATTTCTGAAATTAATTCATTTATATGAATATATATAATAGTTCAACATCTTAACATTTAGACCGCAGTGACACTTCATATTTAAAGTAATGTATAAAATTAATGTTAAAATTTAAAATAAAATGAAAGGGATCAAAATAGAGAATATTTATTCATTCATTTAAATGTGGTAATAATTATATATTTCTTTTTATTCATTTATAGTTACTAAAACATTTTTCTACAATTTTTAACTTTCTTCAATAGATAAAACTAACAAAATATAAAAAAAAAGCAAAATTATATATTATACAGGGTGTCTCGCAATTTTTGCAAAGCGCTCTTCTGTAGATAGAGCGGAATTATTTCTCTCTGAAAGAAATCTGTCTGAATGAATCCTATATGTTTATAAATATACATAATTGAACAGTTATGAATTTTGTTTTGATTTTTCATTTACTTACTTTATAAAAATTTTTATTATTATTTTCGTTTAATTCCTTTGACTTTGTGTACATACTAGCTTTAAATACGTTTAATCTATTGTGGATATGACATTCTTTAAATATTTTTGTTCTAAAGAATAGAAAAGAAATAACATACAACTGCACTATTGAAAGAACGAAGATACTGAGTAAGAAACGGTTAATGCGCTTGCGCAACTTTCACTTCAATATTTGTCTCATGGATAATATTCCATGAGAAAAAAACATATGTTGAATTTCTTTTAACGTTGGATCGATTATTTAATGGGACCTACTTTATGTTTTTTAACGATTATTTTTAAATACTGTATATTTCAATTTCATGAGATATCTTGTATTATTTTACTAGTAGATTAAATTATGAAAATTATCTCAAATTATGCTAATATTATTATTAGAAAAGAAAAAGGTATGAAATAAATGGGGATAAACAAATCTTTATCACTATAATTTCATATTTGCTACTGTGTTAATAAAACGTCACTCAGTATATATATAAATAAATTTAATACATACGCCTGATCTTCAATTAAATGTGATCTTCAATTAAATCTTCAATTAAATGACTGTACAAAGAATAAATTAGAAAGTAAAAATATGATTTTATTGCTATTAATAAATTTCTATTTATATGTTGTGTTGTAATTTTAACGGAATGATTTACTGTTCGTCCAGGTATAATAAAGTTATTTTAATCAATTTAAAATATTAAATTTTTTTTGTATATGTATAAGAGTGAAGGATATTTTAATTAAGAAAACATAATTTAGGATTTCATATGATTTATTTTCGAAATAATTAACAATTTTGCAAATGCATAGACGCTTCTACGAGGCTCCATTCTAATATTTTCAAATAGGCTATACATGTTTTATTAGCTTATGATAACTATCGTAGTAAATATGTATAATATTCACAAAATAATTAATATCGTAATTGCAATGTAATAAGATTTCATATAAAACTCGTTTGTATAACAAAAACAGCACTAGGCATATTGATATATTTTCAAATTTTTTAAATACGTTCTAAAATGTTCTTTTATTAGTTGCTGTTAATTATTATATTCTAATATTTACTGGAGATTTAAAAACACTTTTAATATTATTACAGGTTGAAGGCAATTGTGTATTGTAATATTTATTTCCTAAAATTTCCAAAATAGTATCTAGGAAAGACATTTTAGAACACGTCTGCATACATTCCTAATGTTTACATTGACCCTCATCCTTAATAGTGCTTAAATTGTATCTACACTTTTTATTTTAATATTAGTTTCTTACAAATGGATTTTTATTAAGATTAATCCAATTTCTTAATTTAAAATCTTTGTTACTTTTATTAATCTTGATAACCTACTTGATTATTTATGAACTTTCTTTATCACACTGTACGGCGATGTACACTATACTTCATTGAGCTTAATTATAGTAAGCTAATGCTATATTGGCACGCTTGTCGCATAAAATTGATGTACAAAACGTATATAATATTATAAAAATATATTTACAATAATTTAAAGTACACAGGTTTTTTTTCCAAAAATATCTCACACAATAAGATTTATCAATCATACATTGCGTGAGTGATTAATTTTGTCTTCTATCAAAGAGAAACAATATTTTATTCGTAGATAAAATATGGACTATCTTTATGATCTATTGCTTACTTCTAACTTACTATGAGCGGAATTTTCGAGGTACTTAATGTCGTGAATTGATATTTTCAATTGTATTATAATAATTTATAACAGTGGCACTCATCAAATGCATGTTATTTAAGGCACTTCGTAGTCTTATATCGCGACTAAAAATTTTATTCGTATAGAAGTTGATTGTGTGTGTGTGTGTGTGTGTGTGTGTGTGTGTGTGTGTGTGTGTGTGTGTGTGTGTGTGTGTGTGTGT
>NW_012130068.1:3524514-3540214 GCF_000143395.1 Atta cephalotes | reverse complement strand
TAGTAGTAGTAGTGTTGTGTGTGTGTGTGTGTGTGTGTGTGTGTGTGTGTGTGTGTGTGTGTGTGTGTGTGTGTGTGTGTGTGTGTGTTAATGTTATAAAACCAATCTTGCTATTTAAAAACGGGAATTAAATTTTCCTAGACAACACAGAGAGTTTCAAAAGAATTCAAAAGAATTTAATCGTATGTCATGAATTCTGAGTTCAGATGTAAAAAAAATTCTTTTTTTCAGAACTTTTCAGAAAAAGAATTCTTTTTGCATCTAAAATTCAGAATTGATGACGTACAACTGAATTCTTTTAAATTCTCTATGCTATTATACTGGATTACTTATTTTAGTTACATCAGGTAGTTCATCGCTAAAATGTGAATGATAAAATTAATAAATGTTAATACGCGTACGAAAATTTTAACTAAATTCCACTATTAGGGTAGATATAGTGATGCGATAATAATAGTTCTAATCAAATTTAAAATTAAGTTTATTTATTAATTTGTCAACATTTTTTATCGTACACCATACTAAATTTTGCCGAAAGTATATATTAGTTTCCAAATCGGATTATAATTATTTCATTTAAAATTTTTAATTCTTTAAACAATTTTTTTCTTATAAATCGTGAGAAAAGAGAGAGCTTGAACATAAAAAATTTACTAAGTACGAATGTACTGCTCCTATATACAGTTATGTGTAATTTTTAATTTTATTAAATGTGTTAATTTATTGTTCTCTCGAAATGTGTTATAATTATGTTATACTTTTTTTATTCACAACCTTTAATTCTTTAATCAATAAATTGAGACAGATATGTGGGATAAAGGTCAGTAATGAATCTAAAAATCTGCAAACTATAAATCGACTGTTTTTACATAAAGTTACCATAAATTTTGTCAAATGTTTCATGTTTAATATTTTAATTTTATTTATGTATAGCAAATTTTATATTAAACATAAACTTATGTTATCTGTAACGATCAAATAAAAAATTGTTTAAGCGCAACAGTTTATCGATCGATAGTGAAATTAAATTGATATTGCTCGTTAATAGACAGGTCATTGAATCATTTGTAAATATCTATTTTCTTCTAGTAAAGAACTAAGCGAAGATGTCATGTCATTGACAACCATGTTGGCACTAGCTGGTAAAGGTTGCGGCAATGACATAGGATGCGTCGAGCTGGAGACGTTGGTCTCATGGGTTTGAGCATTAATCGACCAGTTCCTACATTGCTGAACGTACTCCAATGTTCTGCGGTAGGAGTCTTGTCTCATACCTTGAGGAGGCTTTATCGGTGAGCCTTGTTGTGATTGGCTAATATCTCTGCATTGTATCTCCGGCAATGATCCACCATGTTGACCGTGGTAACATTGATTTCCGTAAGTCCATGCGCAATTGCAATTGTATTGAGCCGGAGGATTCGTACTAGTTTGACAATTATGCGCGCAGGTTTGTTGCTGCTGTTGCATCCTGCAGTTAGTTTGTTGAGCGTTACAAAGTTGTGGTGACGTTCTCTTTGAGCTTCCGCCACCATCGTTGACTTGACGATGTGCTCCACTGGGATGAATACAATTGTTGACCTGCAAGCAGGACGCTGTAGCCGATTGTTGAGTTTGCTGTTGACAGCTTTGAAGGTTTGTCGCAAGCGTATTCATTGGTTTGCCTTGATTCGCGTGATTCAATTGAGAACAACGAGGTGACATCGGACTGCACTGATTAGTCACCGGAGATGGGGCAGAGTGTACGTTGGGTATTTGACCATTGGACGTTACGATAGGCCTACACTGACCGGACGGCTGACTACACTGAGCACTTGGATGAGCAATATTTGATGGATTAGGTATGGGTGTGGATTGTTGAGTGCAATGCGGCGATAATTGTTGACAATTGTTCGTTAACCGCATCTGTACAGCGTGATTGGATTGTGTGCAGGTCTGATTAGAATGATGACCACTGACTTGGCCACTAGTGCCATTGCAATTCGCGTTCATTTGATTCGCGCAACCGTAACTGGGATAGTAAGCATGTGCATGACTCTGAGGACAATTTCTGGAGAGTTGAGCGGAATTCTGGGGCAGATTTTGTGGTGCGTGTTGTGGTGCCAGAGCGCCAGCTGCAGGGGATGTCAATGGTTGATCGCTCACATGAGCCGAGGTATAATGAGAACTCGGTGACATGACTTGACCCACAGCTGGGCTTGCCACTGGTCCGCCTGTCACTTGAGACCCATAATTAGGCGGCGGGCAATACTGCGACGGAGGCTGAGTTGTACGTGAATTCGGACATTGGCCGTAAGGTGCAGAAGAGGGATTCTGATAATTCGGACAGGGTTGTTGTATCACTTGTTGAGAGGAGTAACAGTTCTGCTGATGTGACTGATTATAATTACACGTGGGTTGCATCTGTCGCTGGTAATGCAGAGGGTTCGTACATATCGGGGATTGGCAAATCGGTAGAGGACTGCCGCGATAGCTGACTTGATTTCCGCCCGCTTGTACCTGCAGTAATAATGTTAATTTGGAGATTAAAAGAAATCAGCATAAGAGACATGTTGCGAGTTTAAATAATTTTAAAAAATACTCTAACGTGATTACCTGATTCAAATACTGCATCATTTCATCGGGAATAACCAGTTTGTTCTCTACCATTTCTCCTTCACCCACTTCGTCCAAAATTACTTCCTGATTGGGATGAAGCTCAGGCTGAAGTTCGGGTAATTGTGCAGATCTCGGCCTGGGTGGGATCGGAGGAGAAGTCCTTTGGGCTGGATTACTACGAATAGGTTCGGACATTCGTCTATCACTCGATGGTTGAGTACACTGACCGCTCGGATTATTCCAGTCGCTTGGCATTGTCTGAATATTCTGCAAAAGAATATCGCGTTGTTTAAGATCATCGTTTATTGAATTTATATGAGAATCGTAATGAAGAATACCTGAAGAGACATGTTCTGCGTTTGAACAACGAGATTATTCGTCGAGTAAGGTCCCTGAAAATGATTTTGATCGATTCTGCTAGAAGCGGTGCTCATCTGGCTGCTTCGTCTGGACGTACCCGGACTGATCGGATCGTATAAGCTTTCTGATCCTGGGCCCAGTCTAACGGCGTTAACGACGCTCGCTTGGCTGCTTCTTCTGCTACTGAAATCTGTCGATCTCATGCTACCGTAATAAGTGCTGACGGTACTGTTGCTATCCCTTCGCGGTTCACCGAATGGCTGCAACCTCAATTGAAGATCAGACAGACTTGTTTGCCGTGTCTGACCACCACCCTCCATTTTCAAATCAGTGATCCTTTTATTGAGATCACCGATATTACCCTGAGGTGCAACTCCACGAATTCCGCGCATATTTGCTACACCTACGATCGGCATGTTTGACGTACCCTTGGCATTCAGTCTTCCTTTCAGACGATTTCTCGACGTGGGCGCTGGTACTTGCAATTGTTGTTGCGATTCCATACCGCCAACCTGTGAATAATCAAAACAATATTATTTAAGGTTGAAGAATATCACAAAAGAAATGTAGGTCTCTAAGATAAACAAAGAATTTTGTATCAGGACGCTTCTTATTCTAGTAAAATTAAAAAAAAAATTTATATATATATATATAATATATATAATATATAATATTAATATATAATATATATATAATATTATATATATATATATATATATCTCTTTCTTATGTACTTAAGAAATAATAAAATTAAACAAATTAATTTTCTCAGAAACTTAATTTGATCAATGACTCCAGTGATAAAGCCGAGCCGATTATTCCAAAGACAAATGAGAATATCTTCTGTTTGGTTATTATTGCCAAATCATGTTTGGTTATTATTGCCATTTTCATGTTTGGTTATTACTGCCAAACAAACTACATCCGGATTATTTTTAGTGTCGTAATTGTAAATTGTAGACGGAATACCATAGAAAATAAATCACAAGATTAATTAAAATATTATTACAAATTCTAATTAGAAATAAATGTTTTCTGAAAAAGTCATAATTTCAAATTATAAAATTGCCTTCAGCAAATTTCATCATTGTTTTTTTTTCACGAATCAATGTATAAATACATTATTTCTCAAAGTCCGTATCAGTTTTTCTTTGTTTCATAATGTATTTTTTAATTTTTTATTAATATCACGAAAGCTAATATTTTATTATTAACGAAAAGGTCTTTTCAAGATTTCAAGAAAATCTCTTAGTAAATAAGGTTTTATCTCTTACCGATATAAAACGTATGTTGTTTGTGTATATTATAGGGACAACTTATATAGTCTAAGATTCGACTTTAAAGAGATTTTATGTTTTTATGTTGTCACTGAAATAGATATAGAATTTCAACAGTTGAAAATTTCTTTTATGCTGAAACAAACAAAGTTTTAGGAGTTAAAATAGGATATATTGCTTGAAGACTATATAGTTCGCGCATGTACTACATCATATCACATACTCCTTTTCCATGTGCCGTAACGTGGAAATGCCATTTAGCTAGTAATTAAAAATCCTCCTTTGAATGCAAGTTACAAAATTAAAATCAGTTCTTGAAAATGTTGTTTGAAGCTGTCTATTAAATAAATAATTTTCTTAACTGTCGAACTAAATTTCAAAACATAAGCTATTTCTAACATACAAAAACATACTTTTATATCAGTAGAAGATAAAAACTTATTTATTAAGGAATTTTTAGAAATTTTCTTAAGTTCTGAAAGGAAAACTTATCAGAGAAACATTAACTTTCGTGTTATTAATAAAAAATTAAAGTAAACTATAATTTAAAAACAACAACATTGTTTTCAATGCACGCAGTGTAAGTTTAAATATGTTTATTTTTTTCTAGGAATTATAAATATCTTTTTTTGAAGAATCGAACGCTACTTTTAATACTTTTAGGTCGCGTCATGCTATTGGTTGTCACTATTCTGATAATTTTAATTACTGATATATCTTCTATATATATATACACACCACAGTTTCTTCAATCCAAACTATAGTTCTGACAAGAGTCTTATTCGGATGTAGTAATATCATTTGCAATCATCATGTTGAAACAAATGTTGACCTTATTACCAATAACCAGTGTGAAATCGTTTCCGATTCTCGGAGTGCTCGTGCTTTTGGGAATTATTGTCAGTGCTGGATATTTTATTGTAGCTAAATTCTTTGAGATAATTACCGGATTCACAGATATATTTATTAAACCAGGTAAGATATTTGCTAAAATATTTGAACTACCCAGCAAACGAGAATGGATTAAAATAGATTGAAATTTTTTTCTATCTGAATGCGAATACTTTTTTTTGGATTTAATTAGATTCAATTGGATTCAATGAAATTCAATTGGATGCGATTGGATTACAACTGCATTTCAAAATTTTGAATTGAACAGTATTCACAATGCCCAGAAAAAGCTAATATTGTATTATTTTTAGATTGAAAGACATAGAGATATTCCTATATATGCTCTATGCAATTCCTATAAATAAATAAAAATACATTCAGAATTGAAAAACATTTATCATTCAATATTTCTGAAAATCTGAATCCATTCCAATTCATTTCAATTCCATTCTCGTTTGCTAGGTAAAACGATATATATATATAATGTAATTAAATGAAATTATAATTTTCTCATTGTTAGAATTTCCTTTGTTGAATGAGAAAAGACATTAATCGATCTTCAGTTAATCGCAATATTTATCAAAATTTATATAATAACATTTATATAATAACATTTGAAATATTTATTCCTCCAAATACACTGTCTGAACTCGTTTCAATGTTAAATAAAGCAAATTGTCATTTTGTGTGAACGTTTCGAATTTTTACTATACATATTATATAATTATAATATAATTTTTTGTTTTTTTATAAATTTTAGGTAAATTTTATCTTACTTAAAATTTTATTTTCAGTATCAATACTGTCACGTTTCATTGGTGGTCAAATAAGCAAGTTATTTTAAGGATAACATAACTTCGAAGACGCAGTCATTGTATGATGAGAAAGTCCCAATTTCATCCAAATGTTATTTGAATATTTTTTATTATAAAATAAATAAAGATTCAAATTCATTTTTTTCTATTTACGAGCAATCCATGTTGCGCGCGCGCACACATTCGATATTATTTACATATTTATGTGTACACTTATAGATATATCAGAAAGTTACTATTTAAAATTTTACAATTTATAAAAATAATGACAACTATTTAAAATTTTTCAATTTGCTATAAAGAACAATTTGATTAAAAAATAAAATCTTTTTTTTTGTTAAATTTTTTTAGTACAAATTATTAGTTGTCCGGAAAGTTCATGCGGACTAACCTATATAATTTAATAAATGTACTAAAATTTAAATTTTCTGCGTTTCAATTTTCCTTCAACATCGGCACGAACTTTCCGGATAACCTAATATTTTCTTTTTCTTTATATCTGAAAATTAATTTTAGAATATTCTAATTTTCTTCTTAATATCAGTTGATGACAGATTCTTGAGATATCCTCGTTTCAGCAAATTAAATTTTGCTCATTCGTGGTAATAACTAAAGAAATGAATGAAGAAATAACTAAAGAAATTTTTTGAGTTGTACTCGTGAAGAGAGTGAAGTGTCCTCTGATACTTAAAAAACTCACCATAGCACGCAGCGCTACAGGGAGATCGGCGATATCCAAATCATCGGGCTCTTCGTTCCATGGTTCTTCAGTAAGGGCGATTCCATCGCTGGTAAGAGCGCCAATTCCCGCGACTTCGTCATTACAACCACCCACCAGCGGACTACCCTGCTGTTGCATGATGCCTGGCGGACTGTTCGCTTCACTTTCGGACTTGACGCTAGGACTCGAGAGACTGGGTGTCTTCGGAGGCAGATCTTCACTCCTGCTGGGACTGTTACCTCCTGCACCAGCTTCGTCGCTGCCACCACCATCACCACCACCACCGCCTTTATGCTTCTTGTTTGCATAAAATTCGGCACCATGAACGGTCTTGACATGTTTTCTCAACGATGATGGATCGGTATACCTCTTTGTACAGCCGGGAGCTTTACAAATGTACGGTTTCTGGACAAGAAATATCAATAAAATAGTTAAATTTATATAAAATTTTCAGATAGTAATCTGATATTTTTCTGTACTGTATATTTTCAATTTATCAAAAGCAAAAGATAATACACGCACTAGTTTACTTATTAATTTAAAACAAGCAAAAGATTATTTTGAACCAGACAAAGTTTCTTATTTTAAATTTGTCGATATTGAAAACGATGTCGCAAGCCAAATTTCACCTAGAAGTCCGAAATTGAGGTTTAATTAATGCAAAATATAACTTTTTTTATATCTCAGTGATGAAACCTTAGTTATTTCGAAAACTTGAACACGCTGATGGAATTTGGCTTGCAATATTATTTCCAGCATTCAAAAATCTATAAGAAACATCTTATTTAGTTCCAAGTAATAAAAAAAAACATTTTATTGTAGACTAATCCTTGAAGATGATAGTTAGTCCCAGAAACTGATACTATCTTATAATTCTGTTTTTCAAACTTTTAAAAAATTTTTCTTTTTTTGAGTTAATAAGAAAAAGGATAATACCTCGCTGGAGTGTGTTCTATTTTGATGTTTTGCTCTATCGCTGGCATTGCTGAAAGCTTTGCTGCAACCTGGATACTCGCAAGTATATGGTTTCTCGCCAGTATGAGATCTGAGATGAGTCTTGAGATTTTCCAACCGCGAGTAAGCTTTGAAACAACCCTCGAACTATATTCAAAAGGATATTTTAAAATTTAGTTAGTTCCTTAATACAATATGTATATGTAATATAAGCGTGTAGATTAATTATATATAATATAAGCGTATAGATGAATTATAATTCGAATATGCTATTCGATAACCAATAAATACATAAAAAGAAAAACATTTCAAAAAGAAGAAAAAAAATGCTGCATGTTGCATTAAAAACTTTCTTATTTATTCAATTGTTATTTTCCAGATTTCTGTTGTGTTTTTTGAAGAAAACAAAATAATTTCAATCGGAGTCTGTTCTTTAGGCTTCTTATAATTATCAATGTTTATTTTCTAATGACGTCCTACGCATTATATTTCCCGCGTCGATCGACATTCCGCGGGCAACGCGGGCCAATGATCAACGATCAATTTTGAAAACGCGCCGTATCGCCGTGCTGATCAGTTCGCGTCGCTCGTAACTTCATAGTGTTATCGTTCCGCGATTTTCGCGTTTGTTTACCCGTCGATTATGAGTCCCACGTACGAATGAATATCGAGAACATCGCATTTGGCGTATTAATCGTCCCGTTGTATGAATCGCGTGGCTGGATAGTCATAATTAATAGTCTCAGCATTCGTTACTGACGTTGCGTCGCGTCGCGTCGTGTCGGGTTGTCGAAAAGACGTCACGCCATTTGCAATCTTCATTTTCTGATTTGTGATTTCGGATATTCCGCTCTGGCGAGCGCGTGAAAAGGTTCGGAAAGTGATGGGATGTCGGAGACAAGCCATCGCGACACCGCGACGGTTTAATCGAGACGAATAATCTCGCTTGTGTCTTGTTGACAAACGCGTCGAGATTTCTCGGAATTTCGAACGCTTGTGCTGATCGAGAACGCGTCGCGCGTAACAAGTCGGGAGTGACGAATGCACTCACGGACGATCGCCACGACGATCATTCTTAATTAATCTCGCTCATGACTGTCTCTGTTGGAAGAATTTACATACGGATACGCATTAGTCGCAAGTATGATTGAACGTCGAAAGCGCCGGTAAATGTACGAACGATCGATTCACGATTGTAATGGAGTGGTATAAGAAATTGCTGTGACAGTCAAAATGAACACAATTCGACCCAACGGTGAGTCTCCTCAAAATTTGGCAACATATTAAGAATTAATTTGAGTAGAGGGAGAAAAAATTAAAAAACATAATTTCTAATTCCCTTTTAAAATTTTAAAAATTGAATGAAAAAAGCGTCTCTTTTAATTTCGTTTTCTCAAAATTTAATAAAAAATGTATAGAATATTAATTTAAATAAAAAAATCTTAGTCTTTGTTTAATTATATTTTTTTTTAAATTTTACAAAGTCTAGAAATAATTTTTAAAAAGTAAAAAATAATTTTTCTTTTCTTTTAATTACGTCTCCAAATTTTACATAATAATTTATACCAAAAAGTTACACCAAAAATTTTTTAATTATTTAAAATTTTGCAAGAAAGATCGAATATCTAAAGTACTACAGTACGGTTAGCAGATCTTTTAAGATTATCTTTACACAAAACATATGTTTGTTATATAAATTTGATATTTTCTTGGCTAACGGCAATTATGTATATCAATTGAATTTTTATATATTTTTATGTATTATCTATATATATATTATCTGTTTTGTATATATATATATATATATATATATATATATATGTATGTGTGTGTGTGTGTGTGTGTGTGTGTGTATTGTGTCTTCATATACATAAGTATATGTATATGTATCTCAAATGACGGTTATTTTTATAGAAAATTCTGTGTATAATAATTTTAATGCGTACATATTTATAATTATACGCAAATTTATTTAAACTTATCGAAGAAACGCAAACATAAATCTAGTAAAATGCACATGACACTGACTTGCTCATTATTAAACCATACAATATGAAAAATTATAATAATTATGTTTAACTTTTTTATCAGTAAAATTAAAATTTAATATAGATATTAAAAATCTTATTAAAGATTTAACCTTAAAAATAAGATAATAATTTAAATTAATATGTTAAATTCTATAATTGATTGCTATTTTTATTTTTGATAGCTGACTGCAATATAGATCAAATAAAATTTGCGTTGAATAGCGCGATTTATAAAATTTTGGAAAGTCACTTCTCACAAGTATTTGTACGCATTTATGTATAATTGATTAATACAAAAAATTTTCGGTCGGGAGAAACAAGTAAGTACTTTACTTACGGTACACTTATGTGGTTTTTCACCCGTATGCCTTCTCATATGCACGACCAACATGTACTGAGCCTTGAAAGGTTTTTCCTCCCTCGAGCATTCCTCCCAACCGCAAACAAAGCTCTTCTTGTTGGCGTGTATATGATCGTTGTTGATATGCTTCACGAGATCATCCTGTTTGGAAGGAGATGCATGCTAGATTAATGTGGATAAGACTGAGCCTTTCGTTGAGATATACAGATAGTGATATTATCGTGTTATATCTTTGACTCTCTCCCTTTCTCTTTAAATAATTTCAAGAAATATCTCAACGTTCTATACTGAGAAATATATCTAGTTGGGTTAATCAGAATTCTCTGGTTAAACTATTAAAATTTTAGTTGGGATAACCAGAATTTTTATTGATTCTAATTCGTCCATTTTCAACCGACATTTTTCTTAGTAAAATTAATTATTCCTATTAATGTTCTATTTCTATTTGAAATTTCAAAAGCTGCAGTATAAGAATCATAATTGTTCCTGTCATTCTTGTCTTGATGAAGAAATAAATGATAAAGATATCATCATATGCCCGCATATTACCTGTGTAGGAAACTCGAGACCACAGTCTCTCCAATGACAATTTGTTTCGATGAAGTCACCAGGTTCATCTCTGAGATCCTCGCTTGGACTAAGACCTTGAGGATGAGTCGGTGGGGCGGTAGTGGTGGTTGCGTTGGTTGTCGTCGTCGCTGGTTCCCTCTTAACTTTGGTGGCGGCCCGCCTTGAGGAAGTATCGGCTTCGGCTGTCACCGAGCGAGACGATGATTCCGATGCTTTCCTGCATGACTCTATGCTCTGTACATAAAAATCAGAGAGGTATTAACTAAATATTCTCTAATGTATATTTTTTCTATTATTCAAATGCCCGGAGAACTTGGAATAGTGAATGTAAGTGCTTGTAATCTCAAGAGTATATTTTTATTGGGTAGGAAAATTGAAATCTCAAGTTCCAATCAACTCACAAGTTCATTAATTACAATATAATTAGATCAATTTATTATAAATTCATATCGTATCATCGTGGCGCACATAATTTCACAATTATCGCATTTATAAACGCAATGATTAGGTTCATTATTGCAAACTGTTATAAATCGCATTGCTATTATAATATCTTTTCCACTTTTCAATCTTACATAGTCTCTCTCTAATAGAGATATAATTCCAAATAGTTAATTGAGATCATGCGTACGTGCAGGTTTCTCCACCTCTGCACTGTTACAGGTTGACAGACGATAATTAGGTATTCAAGCGCACTGATTACTATATTTGAAAGTAGATCAATGAAAATAGGAAGTGAAAAAAATTTGAAAAATATCATATTGCTTAATTAAATATTTTTAAGAATATTTTATTTGCTTCTTATTATCACGCGTAATAAATCTTTCAGCAATTCTTATTACTTAACCAGTTTTTAAATTAGAAGAGATAAAAATAATAATAATAATAAGTGCTTTTAGTAACGATACATTTTTAATAGAAAAAAATTAATGATACGTGAGAACTTTTAGTATTCTAATAACTTTTTTTACCTAGCAACTTTTATATTTCAGAATAATTGACTTGTACATCTTTAATATACATATAAATGATTCCTCATTAGTGAAATAAAAAACGCGAATATATTCGATATTAAAAGGCAATGAAAAAAATTGAGAAATAGAGAAACCTGTTCGATCTTGCTATAGCACAAATATATTGTACATATCTCCATAACAAAAATATCGCATAAACATGGATCGCATATGTATAGACACGCGTATAGGAGCACGACGACAAGCGAACATGACGATGGAAACAAAATGCAAACCGATGCAAATCACGCCGGTAAACTTTACAGCGTGTGGACGCGGGGCAGAAAATGAAAACGCCGCGCCTACGTCGGCGAGCGCGCGGATGCAAATAAATCAGCGCGGGTTCAGCGCCGCGACGATGGCGATAGAGAAGAAACGATAAAGACGAGGAAGCGACGGTCAGAGTAAAAGAAGGAAGAAGAATCGGGCGGGTGGGAAAATAAAGGTAGTTAGGAGGGGGTGGAATCGAACGAAATAATGTGCGCGAGATTGCTTGTAACCCGAGGACCTACTCGCGAGAGAGTAACCCAATCTTTTCTTCTGCTCTCTCTCTCTCTCTCTCTCTCTCTCTCTCTCTCTCTTCCCCTCCTCTGTCTTCGTTTTGTTCCATTGTCGCCCATCGTTAGACGCTCAACGGAACGTAGCTAAGAAAGGTTGAGCGCGCATCTGATGGGGGATACGAGAGTACAATTATTTATTCCCAATGAATATCGATGACGGGCCACCGAGTATATCGTCATACCCTCGACTCGCAATAACGATCGAATGGCACTCCCGGGTTTGCTATTGCGAGCATATTGCGCTCTCCTCCTGTTCAGAGTTAACGTCTGTTCATATAATACTCTCGTTGTACAATACTCTAACACTGTTAAATCTATAGCCGTCAAATTTAACTTAATTTGCTAGTAAGTCACCATTGCTCATACTTAATATATCGTTATTTTGTACTAAAATAGTGGAGTTAAACAGTTTAAAACAGTTCAATTTGAATTAAACTTGACATTAGTGTCAAATTGTAGGAGCAGTGACAACTCAAATTAGGTTAAATTTAATACGATAAATTTAAGTATCATATTGATTTTTTCAAAATGACTTAATTATATATATAAAGATTGCCACAAAACTGGAAACCAGGGAAATGTTAAAGAAATTGAAAATGATCAGGGAAATCAGGGAAAAGAGAGAATCTTCTGAAAAATTAAAATTCTTGGGATTAAAGGAATTTATTATAATATGTGTTTATCACATCTATGCGCTTTTAGAATACTACCAACTTAACAATTAAATGCTTAACCTTAAATGCTTAAACTTAACAATTAAACATTAATAATAATTTACATTGTTATGTCAAATTGTTCTCTCGACAAAATATTTGACGATTTCTGAATCAAGACGAAAATACAAAATATTTCAAAATGTTGTTGAAAGCATCAGAGAAAATCATGAAATTTTGTTTGGAAATCAGGGAAAAGTAATGAAATTTTAGGATGAAGAATTTGTGACAACCTTTTATAACATTTGTTATTTGCAGAAGAATCCAAGATTTTGGAACTTACATATTGATATTATAAGTCTTATTAATTTTTTTCGCTTACCTCACTCTTCGGAGGCAATCCGGCTCCGTGCGGACTGAGCGTCGCCGACGATGTGGAATGAGGTGGCACACCGGGATACAATTGCGAATGAGGAGACAGTCCGTGAGCATGGGGGTGAGAATGAGGATGCGGCGGTGGCGGCGGTGGTGCGGGTGGTTGAAGGGGATGTGTGTGAGGTAAAAGCGCCACCGCAG
Organism: Atta cephalotes; assembly: GCF_000143395.1. Lineage (NCBI taxonomy): Eukaryota > Metazoa > Arthropoda > Insecta > Hymenoptera > Formicidae > Atta > Atta cephalotes. The sequence goes on along the minus strand of NW_012130068.1, from coordinate 3,526,838 downwards.
CCGCGCGACTCAAAAGATGAGCTTGTAACTGCTGCAGGTGCGGCGTCATGCTGGCGGGATGCATACCTAATGCTGGACTCATTGCTGCAATGTAGATTGATTAATTACTGATACATGTATACATGACACCATTTGTTTTATGAAGCACTGTTTATACAGTTCTCTTATCTATATCTTATATGGTTATTTGGTAATGGTGGAGTTCGTTTCGTCATCATAATGCCAAGAATACGCTAATTTTGCAGCAGTAATATATTCAAAATAAAAGATCTTCAGATATTATTATACAAGATATTATGATAAAATTATGATTTGAAAGATGTTTAGGTGTTTACGAATCTTTAGCAGTTTACGAGTATCGGATGTTTAATACTTTACATCGAATCGCTCAAATATGGTTGCGATATAAGAATAACAACGAAATCGGGCCGTATGTCCGTTCTTTTGACAGTCCGAGCACGACACGTCGAACTTCCGGCACGTAGGCTAAGCTTGCATTTTAATCGTGAGCTCTCTGTTACGAAACCATAAAATAACCGTGCGTAGGTAGAACTGTACTATTATACTATGCATACATGGTAACTCGAAGAAGCTTGCATTCATCCGAATGTAATTTTACATATTTATACATTAATTATATTTATGATTATGCTTTTATCACTACTATGATTGACATAGTTCGCTCAAATTCAGAATAAATATTATAAATGATTGAAATATCATCAAAAAATTTTGGTGAATTTAATTTCCATTAAGAATTATAGAAATGTAAATTAAGAAGGTTGAAAATTGTTTTTCAATAAAGAATAAAATCGAAATAAATAAAAGAGGAGATACAACGATACAGGTGATGTGTATTTACAATGACGTATGCATCGAAGGCAAATTTAACGAGCGGCAACATCCTGCGGGTATTCGACGATGCAACGCCGACAAACGACCGGCATGCCACGCCGTCTGAATTTTAATTCATTAATTACTTCATTTAATCGCAAATTACCGGGCGTTCTTAACTCGCGAGCAAGAAGGTTACCGCCTATATAATGGCTTTATGCTCTGGTACTGTAATACGTCGCCGCCTATCACCTTCGATCGTTCTTTAAAAACATATCTGTTTGCTATAGCGGCACTAACAGATACATTTGCCTTTTAACCCGTAAGTACTCGCGTGAGAGTTAACTAAATTTATATCCATTTCTTTCAATTTAAATTGACTTTAATCTTAGTTTAACTTATGCTGTTTCCTTTTCTAATTCTAAGAATTAGAATTCCTAATAAGAATTAGAACCTTTTCTAATTCTAAGAATTAGAATTCTAGATTCTAAGAATTAGAATTCTAGATATGAACAAATGAAAATATTAGTAAAGAAATATCTTTACTAATATTTTATTAAAAGTTTATTAAAGATTAAGTTGTTTGATTATCCGTACACTGAGAAAAAAATGCTGTTGATTCAATTAAAGTCTATATATATTATATATTAATATTACTTGTAATATTAATTATTGTAATATTAATCATTAAGTAATTAATTCATGTATATTTTTATTGATATAAAGGCATAAATTATTATTTCAATAATCAAGGCATTTACAAATTATACATGAATTAATTACTTTATGTTAGTGACAGTCCGTAATATAAACTTTAATTGAATCAATAGCATTTTTTCTCAATGTATAATTGAAATTATAAATAGAAATTTTACTTGCCAGCAGAAAGATGTCCATAGCTTCCACTTGCGCTACTACTTCGCGAACCATTGACGATTGACGCCAAGCTGTTAGGACTAAATCGAATCATACTGTCGATGTCGAACCTATCCGAATATGGTGAACTACTGAGTGCTCTTTTCCGACTCGCTCTAATTGCTGAGGCTCGCGGACTTCCTAATCGCGATGATGCTGAAACTGAAATTGAAGGAAAGGATGAATTTAACTTGATATTCATGTAAATAGAAACTTCCAACTTTCAGTTCCCAATTACTTTTTCAATCTCATTCACTCGCCATTTCTATGTCAAACAGAAAGCTGACAGAATTTATAATTTAATTACCATTGTCATGTGCTAACATGCTCTTTCTCGGAACATTTTAACATTCACCACTGAGGTGGTAATCGGGTACATAGGTAGTCGGATGGAAGATTGAGAAGAACCAAGAATATTAAGTGTAGAAAGAGAGAGAGAGAGAGAGAGAGAGAGAGAGAGAGAGAGAGAGAGAGAGAGAAGAAGTAAGTAAGGAGGAGACGTCGTACGTACGTTCGTTGGTTTAGGTTACGGTTAACGGTTACGGCGGTACGTTGTTCGTCGTCGGTACGACCGA
>NW_012130068.1:3505042-3524494 GCF_000143395.1 Atta cephalotes | reverse complement strand
GAGAGGAGAGTCGAGAAGACTTAAGTAGGAGTAGCTCGATCTTTGTTGGTTTTGAACGTTTTAGCGGCGATTTGCCTGTGACCGCAAGCGTAACGACGTAATATACAAACCACTTTCTTAAGAGCATGGTGGCGGCTCGCTTGTACTTACCATCGTTGGTTACATGGTGGCGGTTACGCTCTCTTGTCCTTCTCTCGGCACTATCAACTCTTTCTCTCTCTTTCTCTCCTCCTGTTCTTCCCCAACACGATTTCTTGCTCTGCCATCGCGGGATTAAGCCGCGAGTGCTCTCTACCTCACTTTCGTACCCCTTTTTCTTCCATCATTCCTTCTCATCCTTTCGTCCCTCTTTACCCTTCTTCTTCTTCTTCTTCTATGTAAGGAGCGATACACACAGAAGATGAGCACGAGAAGTGAGCCTACCCTTCTCCTCAATTTCCACTCGGTTGATCGCTCGTTCGCGCACAACGAGTATAAAGTTACTCGCAGTTGGAGATCCTCTTGCTCGCCTTCTTCCTTTTTTTTATTTGCGAAATCCATTCTCCTCCTTCTCCTCCTCCTCTTCCTCCTCCTCCTCCTTGTCTCGTCGCGCCGGTCCACACGGAAGGCTCCGCTTTGTCCCCTTCGGTTATTAATTCGGTCAATGATCAAATTTACGGTGGTCAACGGCGACGGCAGCAGAACGAAAACCGATGGTTTAAACTGCTGTGCGGTTTTTCCGCATGACATGGGATGCAAGCTCAATGAGCGATTTATCGGCTCACATTGCTACACTTGCTTTTTCACAAGCTTACTGTCGCGGTTTTCTGATGTTATATTCGATCCGGTTGTCATTTGCGATGTCAGAGAAATTATATCTTCTAAAAATTAAACTTCTTGATTGTTTTTCAAAAAGGCAGCAAATCGAATTAACGATTAATGATTAAAATAAAATAATTTATTACGTGTCGATCGAATACCCAGACTCGTGATGGGAATCGATTATCTTAGGTCTCTGCTGTGAGAGGCCAAAGAGTGGGTTCCACCATATCCGGTTTGTATCGCGTCGCAGAGTTCTCGCAGACTTTAATGAATATGCGAATGTGGGCTCTCCTTCGTTCCTTGCCGTTCATCCCTCGCTCGATCTACCAAAGTACCCTTTTCTCCGCGAGTTCCAGGACCTCGACACGCTCGATATGTTCCAGCTCTTCTCTTCGCTCCTTCGCGCATGCAGGTCGAACATGGGATTGAGACATGTAAATTGGTGCAATCGTCCACTCCGATCGGCGCGGCTCCTCCGATGCTACTACGCGAAGCATGCCACGGCAACTATAGCGCTTTTCAAACAGGTTCTACTCTCATGCTAAATCGAAAACCGCGATCATTTCAATTTTTTAACTTCGTATATCTTATAAATAATTTTCTGTTATTGCAAAAGATTTAGATTCAACATTTTAAATGTTTCAATATTTTGATGTTAAGATAGCTAGATAGAAAATTTAAGTGTTCAATTCCAGTATCATGATTATTGAAAACATATTTATTCATACAAATATACACATCTTATAAATAGCTTACTGCTATTGCAAAAGACTTAACGTTTTGAATTCAATATTTTGGCATTAAGATAGCTAGATAGGAAATTTAAGTATTGAATTACAGTATCATGATTATTAATCATGAAAACGCATATATTATAATCATACAAATGCACATATCACGGTACATTCACATACGCATACGTACATATATGTAAATTACGTATAGTGAAGAAATTGAGTCAGAATTAGAAAGAGAAGATAAAGAGGGCAGGAAGAGGAAATGTGAGACAACCTGTAGGGTAGGCGCTAAGGTGTTAATGAGGTCGTGTCGCTCTGAGTCGATTCAATTATGCGGCGGTGGCGGCTAACGAGGCCCCGTTTACCCTTTCGGTCGTCTTTTAGCCTCTCGGCCTCTTAACCAGTCGATCTCCTACCTGCCGGTAGTGCCACTATACCCGTGTGTTAGCTAGGCACGGCACACATAACTCAGTCACACATATACACGTCAGCATGGACATTAAAGAGAGGATACATGTTATTGGACTTACCATCAATGGAGAATGGGAATTCGGACGATGCGAGGGTGCTGGCAGGACCTGCCGCGTGTAAGAGGTATTCGGGCCCCAAACCACCCAGTCCTGGAAACAGAAAAAAGAAAATAATATTCGCTTAAAAGCGAATATTACAGCGACGATTGGCTGTGTCAACGAAATGGATACCGTCTTAGTTGTCACTCGAAGAGGGAAGTAAAGCGCTTTATTACCACGACACAGATCATACGTGATGAATCGGGTTAGAAGCGCTTTTGTATGCTAGAGGAGAGACTTCCGGCGGAAATGCGGGTCTCCTTTACGAAGCTTTCCAATTCATTAGAAGGGATAGTTTTTTGTGTCCTGTTCTGTTCGCTAACACTTCTATCTGTATGTGTATATAATCGGATAATTACCGTGTAGTGAGGCGTTGGGACTGTGTGTGGAGGCCTGGAGCTGATGGTAGAGATGGTCCATGTAGTTGATCCGGTAAGCGGGATGTAGGGCCGTATGTTCCGCGAGGGGATGACTTCTACGTAGAAAATCACCACCGGAAGTCCCGTTGCCGGTAGTCCCACCTCCACCGCCTCCGCTGCCTCCACTACCTCCGCTTCCGCCTCCGCCGCCACCCCCGCTGCCGTTACCGGGTGTTCCAATCGCTGTCGAGCTGCTGGATAATCTGAAAAGCATTAAGTTGACATAAAAATTAATTGCAACGTTAATTCACTCGCGACTATTATATCTATTTTGATGCGCGGTTGAATTATAATCTCCGCCGTATGTGTGGATAGGTCATCAATTAAAGAAAGTAGATTCGACATCAGCTTGATCAACAAAATTTATTCGCCCTAGAAAAGAGTTACAGCACAGAATAAAATACAAATTCCTGTGTTCCGAATTGTCATTCGCCTAGCCTTTTACCTTCGCCTTATGCCATCAATATAAAGATCAGGATGAGAAAAAATTAGAGAAAGAAATTTACGGGTTTAAATGCCTACAATTCTTATTTTCACACCAACGTATTCGTGACTGTCTACATGTTCCTCGAGTGTATGTGTCTGTGTGTTTATGTCACGATGACTCTACTTATCTATATCGATACAATCGCCCATTATAAAAAAGTGAACAGAGTTGTTACAAATTCCTTGTTCTAAAATTTCATAACTTCTCTCTGATTTCAAAATTTTCAAAATTTCATATGATTTTTCTGACTTTCAATAAATAATATTTTGAAATGTTTTGTATCTGTTTTGATTTGGAAATCGTTAAATATTTTGTTGAAGAAGCAACTTAATAAAGCACTATATTGCTAATACTACTTGCATTTAATTGTTCAATTTTAAGTTGATAGTATTCCAAAATTGCATGTGTGTGTGATGTATGCATATGAAAGTTCTTTAAAAATAAAAATTTTAATTTTTCAGAAAATTTCCCTGACTTTTCCCTGATTTCTCTGGTTGTTTTCAATTTTCTTCGCATTTCCCTGATTTCCAGTTTTGTGGTAACCCTGGCGAAAGCCATTCGCAAAAATTGCAATAATAAATCGATAACTACTGTTCTTCCCTATATATAAAATTCTCATTAACGAAACATATTTCTACCCAGATGTTTGTGATTTATAGCGAAGGGAGAGAGAAAAAAAGCATTCATGTTTGACGGATGAAATTACGACACACTTCGTGAACGCGACAAATGGCGCGTGTCTCTTCGTCAAAGCTTCTATTCGTGTCGCTTCTTGACACAGGCAGGTGTCTTCCATCAATGGTACAGTCATATGATCAAAGTATAACTTTGTTCGCGGGATAAGATAATGCGTTTTTGTTTGTCATTCTCATTGACGTTACAATGCGCGCGCTCGTTCATTTCGAAGAAAGGAGGATCGCGGTCCAGAAGAGAGGAGACAAACCGCCGCAAAAGAGGCAGTGCGTCTCGTTTTGAATGATGGCAATTCGCCACGCTCGAAACATCGAGAAACGATGCGTGTCCAGTGCCTTCAAAGATCCTCTTCCTTCGACGTCCGGGTTCTTCCGCACACAGATTTCATTAACAGCAGTCTTGTGCGAGTAAAGTGTGTCTTTCAAGACAGTAAACGTGGGCTTATGTCTTTAATATCAAATATTATGATGCTGTATCAATTTCAATATATATCATATTTCAAATAAATATACATAAACGTATGTATAGTAATAAGTTTTTGAATGCTTTAAAATAAATACAAATTAAAAAAGATACATTGCAGTTTTCGTCAGCAGTTGTCGTCGAAAAATTTAAAGTGTCAAAAAATAATTTCGAAACTAGAAAGAACAATTTTGCTAAAGTATTTAAAAATTTAACTAGATTCAAATCTGAAGATGATTTTGTTTAGATCATCAATATAATTATGTAGGATGTTTAAACTGATTGAAAGTTTTGTTGCAGCATTGCCATCAATGTTGAAACGTTTTACCTAGTTATTTTGACGGTCTCAAGAAATTATTTTAAAATCTTTCTTTATCTATATTTTTAGATATTTCAGCAAAAATGTTTTTTTTGTGTGTTCTTTCTTTATTCCTTCGTATTTTATTTCTTTAAATACCATTATGAACTCTCTTTTAAAAGTTTCTCATAAATGTGCCATCGCACTGACAATGAGCCATGGCCAATTCACGATCAGCATCTGTTTGTACTGAGTTCCAAAAATGTTACATCTCGTAACATTCATAATTAATAATCAAAACAGATTTGAAGCTAAGTTATGAAGAAGGTCGAACGTCATCACTTCTCTTCGAGGTCACGAAAGAATTTTCTTAGTTAATCGAATCTCGCAGCCAAAAGGAAAGTACCACGTGTGGAAAGAAGTCCTAATATCACGAGACAAATATAAAGATCTAATTAGCCGGCAGTGATTACGATGCGTCGCGAATGATAAAGTAAATAGCATCCTGCGGAACAGGGATGGAGAGACGATTGGCGCGTGTCGCAACGTTTTAAGGCGGATTACGATGTTTGAGTCGGTCGCTGTCTAAATATTGGCTCCGCGCTTCCACGAGTTTGCTGAGTAAAGACAACCGGGTCGGCTGTTTGACTTTGCTCAGTGTCCACGGATTTTGATTACTATCTGTTGGCTGCCCGTTTACAGTGGTCGAACGTGTTAAAACGTTTGTCACGATATTCGTTGACAGGTCGAGGGATCTCTCAATCTCTAATAGGACAAGAAAATGCAAAAATACCTCATGGTATTTTGAATTACACACCAGAGATTGTAAATCATCAAACTACGTTTGTTACAGTAATATTAATTAATTTACATAGAACGATGAAAATATTAGCGTTTGGAGTTAATTACGATGAATAATCATGCACTTTTTCGAACGATTTAATTATTTCCCCTAATAAAGCGGCGATGCTTTACCGGGACAAAAATTAGAACGCTTTGACAGGCTGCTTAGTAGCGGATCCCATAAAAAAGTCGACTGAAAGAATCAGGAGGGACCGGGGACACCGTTACAATGAAAACATCGTCGACTCCGCCGGGTTTGGCATACTCATGTTCTCCGTTTTTTCTTTTCGCACCGAGAGAGAAATGGCCGAAAGAGAGACGGAGATTGAGAGTTCCTGTACTAGGAAGAGAGAAAGAAAGGATGGAAGCTAGAAAGGGAAAGAGCGAGCTGTGTCTATTTCCAATCCTGCTGACTGCCAGATGACTCGAGGTATGGTTCTGCTTCTGGCTGCTGTTCTTCCTTTCTTTTCTATTACTCTCTTTCTTCTCCCTCACAGCCACTGCTTTAAGCGTCTGTCAAACTCTGCGAGTTTTTAAAATATCCATGCAACTAAAGACATATACCCAATGTACCTGATTTATTTTCTTCAGTGAAATATAATATTTTAAAATATTTCTCCTAAAAAATTATCTACTTCAAGCAATTATTTTATCTAATAATAATTTTATCTAATAATAACATAAGATAACTTTCATTTATCTATTGAAAACATATATATCACATATATATATATCAAATAAACATATATATATATCTGGGAAAATTTACTTTTTCTTTCTTTCTTTTTTTTATTTACTGTTTCTATTATTTTCACACTCTTTATTTCCAAACTTTCGAAATTCATTCTCTCCATCTCATGCACATCTCATCCATCCGTAACTTTCTTCTTCCATCCATTTCCACAGCTTTCCTTTCCGAAACAGCCCCCACCGACAGATAAAACTCAAGTCGTTAACTCGACACACCGGAAACCGACACATCTATCTTTATCTACGACCCATCCTTAGGAACCCAGAGATCTTCTTGAGATTCTTATGATCATCGCTCGTTCTTTCTTGGCGACGTTGCAACAATGCTGATTTTCATTGATTTCTAATAATTTCTTTCGAAAGTTTAAGCTCTTATAATTTCATGTTTTGTTTATAGCTTCTAAAGTCAATGCGTGATATGTATGGATTAATGTTATACAAAGCATGACTTAGTATGATTTCGATTAATTTCGCAGTAAACTTTTCATTGCAAAATTACGCAACAGAAGTGCAGCTTGCGATAATTAGAATTATCGAATAGATGAGAATTCCTTGAAATTTCGGCGATAATAATTCAGTGATCGCCGAGCAGACACGCGACGTCTCGGTCGGTTTAATCTCGGGAGGCAGAAAGAGGAGGAGAAGGGTCGGCGAAGCTGGGTGAAGAATTAAGGTTCGCAAGCTCATTAACGTGACTCGTGGTAATGAGGCGAGCTAAGCGGTGCCCGAGAACATCTGCCCGGTTTCCCTGTTGCCTCGGAACTTGAAAAAGAAATATAGAGACCACGACGACGCGACGGAAAGAAGCTCGTGTGGGTACGAGGGCCGAGTCAAAATGGGGTAAAAGGATGCGGCTTAAGCACGAGCTGAAAGCCGATCAGCGCGATGTGGAAAGACGAGAGATTAGGCCTTCGGCCAAACTTCATCCCTCTCGACGTCGGATATGCGCAAGTCGGTGTAAGATGACTCCTTATAATTTGCCAAACGATAATCCTGTGACTCGTCAAAAAATTGACGCTTTATAATGAGAGTTGTATCAATTTTTATGATCCAAGGAATCCTACGTCATTAATATTCGTATTATTGGCTGGATCAAGTTGCGCAATTATTTTCTATGTTATCCAAAGAACGTACGGCGAGCTTTGAAAACGTTGAAAGTGCGTATGTATTCACGAGATCCCAAGTTATAATATTTATCGCTGTGTCGTTTGCGCTGTTGTGAAGACAACATGTAGAAAGGGAAAGGAAACCATATGGTGCAAAGACTGTACGGTACTATGAGTGGCACGCGCTTCAAACGCGACTAGAAGAAGAGAAGGAAGAAAAATGGAGATAATGACTCAAGGAAAGTCAGTACACTGAGAGATCACCATTTTTTTTAGTATTATTATTATTGCGCGATTTGGATTATCTTCTTGGTGAGTTATTGTGAAAACGTTCGGTGACGAAAGTAGAAATAAACAATGCTATTCACGTCCATATCTCTCGCGGATTTTTACAATGACTTACACCATAAGTCAGTCATTGACGTCGATGGAACTCTGTGCCGAGCTCGAAGTAATTTTTCGCAACTCTGCACACTCTTCGCAAGGTGATCTATAGTCGCGATCCTGGCCCTACGCCAGGATCGCATTTTCTCAACTCGAAAGTGTCGGTGATTTAGACAGTGAACGTAGTGAATGTCTTAAACCCCTACTACGAAAAGTCGTGAAACGTCGCGGGCCTGAAGGCTGGAATTATTTTCGATGAACTCGCAGATATAGTTCTGCGACTGGCGCTTATGCGCGGGATCGCGGGGTTGAGTCGTATAGTCTTATATTTAGCGCGCCTTGGGCCCTTCGAGCCCCTCTGCGACTTCGACGAGTCAAGTGAATTTCACGAGAAATCGTTATGAACATATACAGAATTTTAAAAACTTTTTTCACATTGTTTATGAATTATTTTATAAACACGTTATTTTACAAACAAGCTCTTATATCGATTATATATATAGTCTGAAAAATAATAACGTAAGTTGTAACAGCAGGGAGTAACAATAAGACAACGAATGAGACTTGGGAAACACGTCTTACGGGAATAAGACTATGCGCTCAAGAATCGGTATGATGCTTTCAAGACGAGGAAAACTCGATTACGATCAGTCAAAGCCTCGTTAATCAAGGTATTTACACGCGAGATCGGTCGCCGATCTATCGATATGCGAAACGTCGCGGATCGATCGGAGCCGCGCCTTTGCTGCAAATCCGGCCTAACGGCGCACTATATGCTCGCTCGTAGTGTTATTTATAGGCTATTCGAACGCTGCGTAGCGCGCGTCTCGCATACGTGCGTTTAATTCATTTGAGTCGGAGATTCGTCCTCGGATATCTCGTAGAAGACAGACTGTGCCGCTCGTAAGTTATATGCGAATTAGCGGCCTATGCTATTAACACACGTCGGAATATTTTTCTCCGAGATTCTGAAATTTAGATATCACTATACGTGTAAACTACAAATGTATGCTGCTACACTGTAAACTACAAATGTATGCCGCTACCAGTGTTTGACATTTCATATATTATATTCATGTTCATATTATTACATTTGCATGAGACTTTATTGGCTATCACGCGATGTCGAAATTTCTTAGCCGCAATGATATCAATCGGTTTTTATAAAAAATTTAAAATTTTGCTGGATAAACATATCTAGAAGAAACAAAGTTGCATTAAAATAATTTGATTGGAAATTTAAAAATGATGAGCAATGTTGCAAAAAAATTGATATTCTCAATTTGAATTTTCAATAAAATTATTTTGATGGTCCAACAAAACCATTTTCAAATCTGTATCCAACAAAATTGTGAATATTTTTCAGAAAAATTTTTTTTTCCGTGCAGTTATGATTATTTTCGATTATTTTCTTTTTACTCCGTTTAGTCTCTCCGTTTAGTCTCTCAAATAATGCGATGAGGAGTTTGTCGCGTAGTACATAATCGAATAAAGTTAATGCGCTTTTTGTGTTTCTGCGAAAGAAATTTATCGCGCCAGCCACTAGATTTATCGCGGCTCTCGACCAATCTCCACCTCTGCTCGACGTATCTTTCGCGATTGCAAGGAGGATTCCAAAAGCGATGTGAAATCTGCTCAGCAGATAGCGTAATTATACACTAATGTGAATTAAAAAGTACAAGTGCGTAATAAATAATGAAAAAGTATAACATTAAAGTATAACATTAAATTAAAATAAAATAAAAATATCTTTAGCCCTAACAAATAATTTTCGTGATTAAATGCGTGATGAATAATAAAAGAAAAAATGATGAATAATAAAAGAAAAATGAATAATAAAGATTAAAATAAAATAAATATTCTTACTATTTATAATACATATTTTTCTAGTCTTGATAAATAATTTTTTAACATTTTATTACTAAATTATAGAGCAGAATTAAATAGATTTTTGCAGTTCCACTTTTCCAATGGATTCGCATTTATATGAAGATGAACGTGTCAATATTTATATTTCGTCAAATATTTGCTCTACCGTGTCTCCACAAACTATTACCACAAGAGTTTATCTGATAACAAGATATTCCAAGTTGTAGCAACCAAGAGGCTGATACTTCTTTGATAAGCGTTTGTTGCTTCACCGTTCCGACACAGCTAAAACACGCGATTTACCCATAGGATTCAATTATACAAGGATATGTCCCTTCGTAGGTTTTGTACGTGCAACGTTTACCAAGTCTCCGTCTTTCGAGTTCCGGTTGTAACAGAAACTACGCCGCTTCTCTTTGTCGTCTCTACCTTTTCAAGTTTCGGTAAAATCGACATGCGAAGCAGGCAGGTAACATCGTCGTCGACCAGGCGCCACTAACAAAGTAATTCGTGCGCAAAAATGTTACGCACTGCAACTTGCATTATTCATTGTTGATTCTTTAACGCTGGAAAACCGTTTTACTTGTCGTGTCGAACAGTTTTCTAAAAGCGTTGATTGTTTAGATCTTGATTGAGATCCTAAGTAGTTTTACTTCTCAGTTACTAAACAGAGTTAATACTGTCTAACATGTGCTGAAAAAATGAATTTCTACTTGAAATTTCTACTTGAAACCTGAATATTGGCCATGATGGTTTTCGAGCAAGAGGTACAAGTGACACAATATATGAAGATTTGGTTGCACTAAAGTTATTTTAGCTTTAATCAAAGCTTAAAACTCTCTCTATTTCTCTCTTTCACTTTAAAACGAGAGAGAGTTTAAGTTTTGCTTGAAATCAAAGAAATGTTGGTATAACTGAGTCTTAGGTTCAGTTTCACAACTCATGGTTAACCGAGGTTCAATTTGTTTCTCATCTTTGTCCAATTCTAAAATTGGAAAGAGATAATGAATAAGTTGAACCTCGATTAAGAATTAATCGTTTTGTGGAACTGGATCTTAGTGGATCATTTGTTTAATTCTTAGTATACACAATTGGATCATTCATGTCTTGCGCATTTTCTTCTTTAAAATATTAGGAGCATCTGATTAAATAATAGTCTCTCTACTCTTTCCTTTTTTAAATATATTTTTACAAATATTTTCTAAAGCTGTTAAAATATATATAAAAATTACGTAATAATTTTTGTATATTTACAGAAGTAATGAAAATTAATCCAGGACACGAATAATTTATTATGTGTAGTAAACAATCAAAAAATTATCATAATAATACTAAGGATTAACATTGGCAAACAAGAAATAGTAATTCACTGTGTTACACTGTGTCATCTGTGTCTCTTGCTGGAATGCATCCAATATTTGTTCAGTGATTTTCAGAAAATATGAAACAATATTTCCAAAAGATACAAAACATAAGTAATATAACGAGGGTTTTAAGATGAGTCCACGGAATGTGTTCATCGTGCAGGCAGAAAAGATCGGCATCCGTAGAGGATCGCAGGTATACGAATATGGTGAGTACATCGAGAGCCGTGACTAATGACTCTATTGACTGAAGAATCGAAGGACGTTTATCGACACGAAGAAGCTCGAGTTTTACATTTCCAAACGTTACTTAAAAAAATTTGTCTCTTTTTAAATTACGATGAGAAAACATTGCTCTCAAATATCTTTCGCGATTTTCTCTGTGTCATGGATGCATGGAGAGAAACTTTTTTGATCCAATGATGAAGATTTTAGTTATGCTCTGGCCTCTCTTGTGTTCCTCCTTTCTATCTCCCTTTCTTTCCCTTCCGTGTACGGAGTTAGAAGAGCTACTGCGTTTTGTCACGCTTTTTAAGTAGAACGCCGTAACGCGCACGTGATTGCCTTGTACAATTACCTGGCGAATCTACCCGTCTCTCTCTTCATCTTCACTGTCCGCTCGGCGCGAGATATATATCCCACGCCTAATGTACAACATGGCGCGAACATGACACAAAACTACGGAGAATCTTTTTTTTATCGCGACGCCACGCTTCATTCCGTTCATCTGAAATTACACTCGCTCTCCAATCTACACTCGCAATATGGGATAAATGACAGGCCTATGCTTAGCCACCGGCAATGTTGATTACAATATTGAACTTGTGACGCGAGACATCTTATTTTCGAATGTGTGAAGTCATGTGCATTCGTGATTCTGTTTCTTTCATGGTAGACAAAATAATATAAAAATTTCAAGACATAATGATTAATATAAGAATTAAAAAAAAATTAATCTGCTAATTAAAAATAGATTTTCGCATGCATACAAAAAACAGGATTGCAATAAAACAAGATTTCTTAGACACTATGTCGCAAAGGATCTTTTCAAGCGTGTCGCGAAAATTTTAGAGAAAGTAAAAAAAGACGGAAAAATTTAAGAATAAATAAAAACGAGTTTAGAGCGCAGTAAATTAATTAATGACTTAAAAATGATAAAAATATATTATATTTACTCTTATTTTAATTAAAGCAACATCATCATTGTGATAAATTATTTTTAAAAATATGATAAAAAATAAACATTTTAGCAGTTTACTTATTATTTGTGAATGTGTTAACGATATTTGACAAAGAATTTATAGATATATGAAGAATGTGCATTTAATAAAACATTACAATAACGTAATGCATAAAGCAAATTGTAAAGACGTATTCCAACAAAGGTATCTTGCGCGACGCTGCAAATATTTATTCTTTTTTAGACGGTACGAATCTTTAAGACATTTAATTCACGTAGACGTTTGATCTTGCATACAAATTGTCTCAGTCTCGACTCTCCCTTAAATTCTTTTACCTCGATTTCGTATGTAAGAGAACTTGTACAAACAACGCTGTAATCGCACGCGTGTGCTCGCGAGAGGCAAGATCGGTCCAAAAGTGCGAACCTACAAGATTCCCTCTTTTCCACCTTCCCATCTCTCGAACCTTACCCGTTCGCGCGCTAATAAAATGCGCTCCACTCGTTCGCTTCTCGCAAAGCCCTCTTTACATTTACATGGCCAAGCCGCTCGAAGTGCGCGGCTACGTGGTCGTGAGGACATCGCGCTCATGAATTTATCTTGCGTTCTCCACCACTAACACACCCTGATGTGTTCGGGCGCGAAGGAGGACAGCATGAGGGAGAAAAAAGGACAATATCAACGATCTTAGTGTCTCTAAACCTTGTCGATGGTTCCACAGACGGAGAGATTCCAATCAGAAGTTTTCAAAAGTAATCGACGAGTTTGCATTTTTATGATTTAATTGCGTTACAATGGTACGTGTGGAACTCCAATATTATATCGATAACTGTGATTGAATATTAAAATTAAATTTCTTTTTCATTAATTAGTTAAATTCATTAATATATACAGTTTCCGTAAAAAATGATTGAAATTGGAAATTTATACTTTATACGCTCCGTATAAAAATAAATGTTACATACATGTGAAACAGTTTAATATACGATCATCATATTTATATTTAACAATATAATTTTATAGTTTGACAAATATTTTCTCATTTTATCTTAATTAGTTTTTAGAAAAATATATCTACTTATTGAAATAATTTTTTTATCCAAATTCTAATCTCGTTCCTTTTTTATTAGCGAGCATCCCTTGAAATGCGAAGCGATTCAATTCTTGTAGCCAGCCGGTTCACGATTCAATGTATAGAAGCGAGGATGCGCGCTCGATGTTTGCACTTGCACGCGATACTGAGCGAATTGTAAATAGTGCGGGGGAGAGAGGGGAGGGGAAGGGGGAGGGAGGGGGAATGGGGAACGCGAGCTACGCGTCGGTGGTGAGAGCGAGTCGAGGTGGACCCAGAGGGAGTCCCAGGGCCCAGATCCGGCCGGGAGCGCTGGAGGAGGAACGGGACGAGATGGGACGTACAGAAGAAGAGAGAAGGTAAAGTAGAATAAGAAGAAGTGGGACGCGCACAGGGCTGCCAAGCCGCCGGCGCTGGGCCGCGCGTGTATCCGCCCACGTAATCTTGATTGTCGACACACCTCCACCTCCGCTGCCCTCCACCACGAAACGCACCAACACACCAACTCGTGTGCGAGCGCGAGTGCGTATCACCTTCTCGATGTATCGCGGATACGTATCGTGAACGCGAGCCCAGGGGCTCCGCCGGGCACCTTGTGCACGGGCCCCGGATGCAATAGGCATCAGGGGCGTATCGGGATCTGGAAACTGCGTCGTAAAGTCGTTCCTATAATTGAATCAGTGAAATGTATGTAATTGTGACCACCGGAAATGCACGCGAGATCGATACGTAATCTGATGCGTATGAATTGGATCGTGTGCATCGAACCTATGTTACTTAGCTTGGATGTAGTCTCCATAATCATTACATGTTTTGAGTGGCTATTGATTGATTCTACTTAGAACTCGATCGGTTCTTATTGAGATTCGATAATTGTGATTCTGGAAAACTCGACTCACTTAAAGATTCATGGTTGATATCGTGCTCTTAGTACAAGACACTATCATGTCTCCTTGATACGAGTATTATATCATTCAATTGCACGATGACGAATAAACGTGCGAGAAGCATATGACTTCGGTAAATGAAGAATAACATATATTTATAATATAACCGCGAAAGTCGCTAATATTTCGTCACACGGCCCGTTCGGAGAAGTTCGCTGTCGGAATGCCACCTTCGTATTAAACTGAGATAATTTGCGCAGTGACGAATTGTTTACGAAGTTAAAGCCATGCACAATATACGCACAATATACAGTGCCAATCAATGGACGAAAGGATGCTTGATTTTGTAAAATTGATCCTACATTGTTAATGTTTTAAGACTCTTCTATTTATTGTAAGCTCCTTATGATTCTTGCAATCGATACCATTGACGTTTCTGATTAGCTGTGACAAGAATCGTAAAGCTTATTCTATAATTGCGTAAGCATAGTTATAAGTGATTGCAGTTGTAAGAACTGATCAATCACAATCGAATGATCTCCTCGATTATGATTGGTCAACTCTTACACCACTTACAACTACATTTACATAATTGTAGAATAGGCTTAAGAAGCTTACGATAAATATTATGTAGATGTAAAGCATCAGAAGCTTGAATGCATCATTTCGAAATGTCAGAAGATATCAAAAATGATAAATTCATCGAACTTATTCGCACTTTGATGCACTCTTCGCTATTTGCACCAATTTTATGTCATTGTTACGTATCCCGTTTTTGCGCACACTATATCGAGATCCGAGTGTGCATTTCACTTCGTTCTCCAGCTTCTATCCGACTTTGTGCGGGTGACTTCCCTCGCTATTTGCTGCAGAATGGGAGCTTAGACAGGGAAACAAATGAGAGGCCGCGGACTATAATGACGCAGACAACGGGAGGGGAAAAGAAAGAGGGATAAGAAATTGGATAAGAAAGTAAGGTGGGTTGTGGTGGTGCGTGTTCAGCTGCATTTGCGTTTGCATGTGTGCAAACGTGTGCGAAAGCGCGAAAGGAAAGAAAGGAAGAAGGACGGAGGGAGAAATGGAAGGGGGGACGAAGCTAAGGTGGAGGATTTATGAACGACCGAAACAGGCTGCGAACCCTAGGCCCTTCGCCTGCTTCTCTTCCTTCGCTTTCTTTTTCCCTTTCTTTTTTTTCCTTTTTCTTTTCTTTTGTTTCGTATTCCGACCTTAGCGCGAGTAGTATACCTGGTCCTGTCTTGCCGCCGCCGCCGCGCCGTGTGCACGCAAAAAGCACAGTTTCATCCCGTCTCCTCACCATCGTCCTCTTCCTCCACCTGCATCTCTTACCTACGCCGCTTGTCTCTCTTTAAATTTTACATTGTCTCCATCGTGGTCGTGACAAGTCGTCGATTCGATTATGCGCACCTCGCTCCACAGCTTTGCCGTTTTTGCCACAGAACTTGCGGTTAACCGCGCTCACGTGCCATTCTCGAAAGGAAAAATCGATTTCTTTATATGCGAAACTATATACATCTCTATAAAAAAATTCTATTACTGTTTGACAGCTGATATTCTGATTTTAATTAATTTAAAACAAATACGCTCGTCCGATTTCATGCAACACCTCGATGGAAATACCGGTGGCAGGAATAATGTCGTAATTTCATAATACAAGGATCCACTTGTATTGAGACGGCAGTGCAGTCTCTCTTAATTAACGCCACGTTACTCATAGCGGACACCAATCGAGTTCCGAGATCTAAAATCAATTTAGATCCTCGATCTACGATAGCTTCTCTGTGTGCCTACCCTCCCACGAAACTTTTCGCGATGAAGCCGGAGAGCACACTACGGGGTATCGTGCCCTTCGCATCCATGATCTCCGGACAGGAAGGAGCGACAAGAATGGAACGATGTGGAGAAGCAGAGTCGATGTCGGTGTTGTTGTTACTGCTGCTGCTGGTGGTGGTGGTGGTGGTGATAGTTACGAGGATCCATGGGGGCCTTACGGTGCCCCGTGGTATAACGTGGGTAACTTAATATTCCGGGTAATAAATAAGAGAATGCGGCTCTGTCCGCCCCACAAAAAGCTTCCCGCGGGCCAAAGAGCAAGACGCCCACGTTTCTCGTAGTATCTACAGTCCGGAGTGGCCCGTCCACCCACCTCCTCCACTTTGCCCCGCGAGCGGGAACTTTGGAGGCCCCGTTTTAACCTCTGTGGCCCCCACGCTTAACACCCGAATGTTATCCCGCCGCGGCATCGCGTAATTAAGTTATTACGCTCGCGGGGCAACCGCGGCGCAGGGGCTTTCGCCTGCCGTACGATGAATGTACTGCTGTTCCCTCTTTTTCTTTCGGTTCAGAGGAACGAAATTTCTTATAAAGAATTTCTTGTAATGATATAAAAACGTTTCTTGTAACGACATAGTATTGTGATGCGCAAAAGAAGCATTACAAATTTACGATATATATCACGTTGTATGTACTCGTATTATGCTCGTATTACGTACTCTCTAAATCTGAATCAATGGATAGTCATTAATTACTCAGTGGCATATTTGGTACTGCTAATCAGTAAAGTTCAACTAAAAAAGGAAGAATGTTTGAGTATTATATAATATAATTAAAATACTGATATTTGCATGTTAATTTCAATTTTCCAATACCATACTCATTGAATTTATGCATTACAAGGTTAGTTAAATCACATAATAAAGATCAGTTAGGAATCTCACATTTCATTCACTGATTACTAGTGGCGTACTTAGCACTATATATCAGTGATTATCTTGATTCAGATTTAGAGATAATTAATTAAGCAAAGAAAGCTATATTCAATTAAGGATCTTGATGCTTAATATTGTATTTTTATGTGCGAATTTTACTTTTTCCAGTTCAAGTAACTGTGGCGCCGATTATTTGTCAATCTGGAAATTGAAGCTGGATTATATAACATTACAAATTAAGTTGAGAAATAATGTAATATTATTGCTGCTGAAATTAATTATATATAGTCATGAAACGACAATAATTGTCCAAACAGTGCGCTACATGATGAATCGATGATTTCTTCAAATTGTTGTTTGGGAATTAAAAATTATAGTTTTACGTATTATGTCATAATAGTTTATATTTACATTTGGACAATTAATTGTGAAACTATCAATACTGTAAGGCGTATATGGAATCACAATTTTTAATACTCGAATAACAAAATGAAGAAATCGTTGATAATAATAATGTATTATGCAATAATTATTTCCGTGATTGTATATTAATAATATCAGTTTAAAAGGTTTCTTTATCCATATTGCTATGACATAATTCTTGTTATAAAGTGACTGCCTGATGTATAGTTTAACGACTAACTTAAATGCATAATGAAATTGCGAGTCAACGATGACGTACAAACGTGATGATTGTCATTACCTTCAAAAGAGTAAAAATTTCCGCTCTACCTGCGAGCATGTTTTTAGCTGTCATTGATCATTCCTCACTTATATCCGTTATTATGGAAACATAATCTACTTGGATAGAGAGCAGGTGTCCGAGGATGCGTTAAAAAAAATGATCGCCATCTCAACACGAAGCATAGCGTGTACGAGCTTCATCGTTAAAAATCGACCTGTATAACTTTCCCGTAGGCAAACTCTTAACCGTCATTATCTGCTTGTATTCATTTTCGCCCTGTTCGCCAATATATATGTATCGTTGGGTTAAGACAGGTGATTCAACTATTTACGAAATAATCATGCATTCTCTAACAATGTTACCACTTCAAAAAGAAAGAATCCAAATTATATCGACTATTGCAGGTTTATTTTTTATTATAATTTGATTTGATCAACAAAATTTACAAATCGAATTTATATTTAAGAATAAATATTAAAAAAAGAAATATCCATCGATTGAAGAAAACACGTAAAAATTCGAGCAAATTTGTGCTAATGTCTTAATATTATTATTAATAGAATACAAATGTATACCAAATCTCTCTTTCAAAAATAGATAAGAAAAAATGAAAAATGATCAATGAATTTGTATATTTGTAAATTCCGATGCTGGAATAAAAGGACTTTAATTTTTTTAAGAAGAACATATATCAACTTTCAAACACATGATACAGAAAGGAAATTTCTTCCCTTTGCGTAAAAATATAAGAAAAAAACTACTGATATCTTCGATGACATCTAGTTGAAATTACTTCTATTTGTTGGCTTATTTTCTCTGTCACAATACTGAATCTACAAGAGCTTCTCTCAATGATCACGTCTAGAATCGTGCTTACAACAACACGCGATACACAATTCGCATTTCGCATCGAGCCTGTTCGTCATTAAGCCGATTCAAGCTATAGAGATGTGAAAGTTGACGAGTGCGCAGGAGGATGAAGTTGGCGAGCAACGAGAAGAGGAGACGAAGAGGCAATGAAAGGGGGAAAGAATGGGAGAGCACAAGAAGGAAGATAGGAATGTCGGTGCGTGAAGCCTCCTGCCTCTTAGACAACATTGCCTCGGAACCGCGTCTCTATCAGGCATCATAAATAATTCTGCTGCGCCAGTGTCTCGTCTCTGTTTCATGCATATACGTACACTTGTACACATCTATAGATATATATATCCTATATAAGTATATCTATCTCCGTTTCTCTTTCTCTATCTCTTCTTTTTCGTGTACTCTCAGAACGTTTTTCGGCTACGCCATGAACATCTTGAACACGGTGGCATGGCTGTATCTGTGGACCGGTTGGACTAGGAACGTCTATGTGTGTGTTGGGCCCTTTAAAAGAGATAGCACTCGAGATGGGGAAAAAAAGAACAGGTGAAACTTGCCGAGGGTCTTTGGGGCTGGTCGATCGAGACTGCATCGCGGTCAACTTCGGATCTTAATTCTATACGTTACATTACAGTATTTCGTTACTTCTTTAAAACAACTGCGGTGCACTCCAATCTATTTATTTAATATACTATTACGATTGACATTAATTTAATAATAATTCATCATGCAAAACAAATTTTCTCGTTTCTGAACATAGTGATGAAAATTTCGGGTCTGTTTTTTTAAATCGATTCAATGAGTCAAAAGATATTCTTTGTAGGAAAAAGAAAATTAAAAATTGATTCTCACGGGCAATGTGGTCTTGCACATTGGTGCGTATACGCGTCATAAGAAGCGCGTCCCTCGTTAGTGCCACTAATTACGAACTGACCAGAACTCTCCTTCGCCGCGCCAGTCTTCCCCTAATGAGTGCCCTAGTGAAGATCGCGAAAAAAAACTATAATGCCAAGAATACAAGTCCGAAAGAAAGAGAGGGGGGGGAGGAAGGGAGGGAGGGAGAGAGAGAGAGAAAGAGAGAGAGAGAGAGAGAGAGAGAGAGAGAGAGAGAGAGAGAGAGAGAGAGAGAGAGAGAGAGAGAGAGAGAGAGAGAGAGAGAGAGAGAGAGAGAGAGAGAGACGAGACGACGACGAGTAGTAGTAGTACGTATACGTTAGTACGTAGTAGACGTAAGTAGTACCTACGTACTAGTACG
>NW_012130068.1:3474675-3505022 GCF_000143395.1 Atta cephalotes | reverse complement strand
GTAACGTNATCGTATACATATTACTATAGTATNTACTANANAGTTANAGTNNTAGATATATANATANGTATATATAGTANATNGNANNATNGATANANGTAGAGAGAGAGAGAGAAAGAGAATGGAACGCGGAGAGACAGGGGTGGCAAAAGACAGAAGGGACGTGACAGAGGCACAGCGAACACGGCTGCGTGTTTAAGCTTTAATTACCGATTAAGCGCGTGGCGAAGATTACGAAATTCCCTCCAGAGTAATTACCGCCTTACGGGTAGCGATCGATGTGCGATCGGTGGCGCAAATTTTAAGATGGGGCGCCGTTATCTCCCCTCCTCCTGTCAGGGATTCCCAGATTTCACTTAACCAAGAACTTACGATCCGCTCGCCGATGCAATCTCTGATGAATTTTGTTCGGCGGTCCCGCTACCCGCACCTTATAATTAAATCATTTGATGCGAATAAATAAATCCAAGGCATGCATCGGGCACGCGCAATGTCTTTTTTCACCGTTAATTAGTTCGTTCGTGCAGCGCACAATGCGAGGTTTAATTAGTACACGTCGAACCGCAGAACGTCGACATTCAAGTTCGTGCGCGCCAGACAGTGGTATCTCCTTTACCAGAATTTCAATTAAATCCTGATTGACAGAAGGATCTAAAGAGACTCTTGGATAATCGACAAGATTGGTAGTTGTTGAAGTTATACTCCTCATTCCTAACGAAGCCCATCCCAAAAACGAAATTTTCTTTGAACAACTTTATTTCAATCACGAAGGCTGATCATGCCAATGATTGACAACAATATCAATATGTAGACAATGATATAAGCAAGAACGATCTATACTATATATAGAAAGGATTATATTTGACTAAAGTATTATATCTAGAAATTTAGGTATAATTCTAAAATTAATAATGTTGTTGGATCATAATTATGCAGGAATACCTATAAGACCTGAAGCTGGTCGCAGAACATTAAAATTTTTTGCAGCATTGTTCATCATGTTTGAATATCCTAATAATTAAAGTTGTAGCACAGATATAAAAAAATTAACCAAAATATAAAATGAAGAATTCTAAATGGTTGATTTTCTTATGCCTCATATTTTATGTGTTATGCAGCGTTGCAAGTCTGTCTTACGATCTTTATTTTAAGTCCTACAAACTTATTTTTAAATCTGTATTTGGCTAAATTTTTAAGTACTTCAGCAAAACTGTTCTTTCCGCACGGAAATTTAGTTAAATACGGGTTTGAAAATACAAATCTGAAAATTATTTTATTGGACCATCAAAATAATGATATAGGGCGCTCAAATTAGTTGTTACAATGTTAAAACTTTTTGCAGCATCGCTAATCATGCTTGAAATTCTCATAATTATTTTGATGATTCAACAAAATTATTTTGAGATCTATATCTAACTAAATTTTTAGATACTTCAGCAAAATTGTTCTTTCTGTGCGTGTATATAATTGCTGATTGTAACAGCTATATAACAGCTTATAAAAAAGTGATAATAACCTTAAAAATATAGTTTTACACAAAATTAGCTATGTATTCGGTATTACTAACTGTGTTAACATTTTGATGGATTGAGAAAGTCGCGTTTTTTATTACGCAATTAGTGAAAACATACCGCTATTCCGTGGAACGTTATCGAGATAGTTATCGAGTCGAGACACGCGATCGAGAAAAAAAAGAGGAAAGAGAAAAAAAAGATACAGAGATTGAATGCTGAACGCATTCGAAACCGACCGTCAATCGCCGTCTTCCTATTGGAGGCATGTTCGCGATTCCAGGCGAGCTTCACTCTGGAAACGAAGTCACCCATGCGGAGGTCTTTATTCGAATCGCGAAGGCGAATCACGTCCGCGCCGAGGAGCGACATCGTCCCGTAACAAATATGTATCTCCCTCGGTTGAGCCCTATATTCTCCGTATATCCGCGCACATCCTGCATCCGTGGAGACGGGCCTACCTGCGGCTACTAACACGAGCGCGACTAACTAACTAGCGTACACGTTCCTGTCGGTCCGACCTACCGGCCGTTCCTGCGTTCATGTTCCGGTAGCAACGATTACGATCCGATCTCCACGCGATCAACACTGTTATCTTTGTGAAGATTTAGAATTACGAGCAAAATTATCATATCCTTTACTAATGAAACGCTCGCGAGAATCTTTGTTTTTATTATAAAAGAAAAAGTCGAGAAGAAGTCTGGGAAAGAATATTTAATGAGGAAACATTCAAGCCAGTCCAGAAAATAATTTATTTTTTGTTCTTAGCATTTTTTTTTTAATAATGGTAGAAAAATCTCGTCGTTTAGAAGATGTCCCAAGTGTTAGTAAAACGGTCTAAGTTCGAATCTGACTCGAAGCCTTTCCTACGACGAGGAAAGAACTGGACCCCGTAACAAAGAGATGTCTGCTCCGACGACGGAGTCCTCCAGCGCGGGTGTGCGCATGCGTATGCTTTCGTCTTCATGATTGCGTTCGTGTTACTTCGGGTATCCTCGTACTCGAGTATTCGTCCCGAGGGGTCTTTGAGAAGGACCAGGATGACGCGTCTGTGATGTTCACAGATGCTAAAGAATTAACTATCGCATCCGATCAAATGTGAAGCTCTGTATGACCGATCAGTTGCTATACAGCTTAACTGTGTTAATTATAACAAGATAGAAACAATTAGCTTTTCATCCTCATTCTTCAAGGTCTATCTAAGACGCAAAAACTAGGCCTAAGATTGCAAAAATTTCGCGACATGTTACAAAAACTGTTTTTTCAGAGAGAACTGCAAGATATTGACGATTTAACGTTTCAAGTAGATTGGTATGATATGCTGCAAGATATTGACGACTTAACATTTCAAGTAGATCGGTAATTGCAGAAATACTTTAACAAGGAGGTATGAATGCGCGTGGAATCACAGAGATAGATGGAAGATAGAAATCAAGACGATAACGAAGCTTGGCAATGGAATCTATTGTATTAAGCGCCTACTTACCCAGAAGCCGTCTTTAATTCATGCTACCGAACCTTTTTCGGTCGTAGCCCTTCGTGGAAGGCCTGCTGAATCGATAGCTCGAATAGGATACCGCATGATGTCTATTATAGCACTGAGATCATCGACAAAAAATTAACCTTGCTGTCTCGATAGTATTTTTTTCCCTCGTTTTTTCTTCCTAATATTTTTAATAGAACGTACGCCCACGTTTGGAGAGAGCGCACCCTTTTTCTGGCACAACTCTTGTTTCTCTATTTTGTAATTAATTGGAGGAAGACTCTCTTTTTTTAAATTTGACATTACATCGAGACATGAATTTATCATCCACCCCTGCTTTCAGTTCTGAATAAACCGGGAGGCTTGTCAGCATGTTAAGCCTTATTAGTGAACCTTTGAGACTCCAACTTCGCGAAATGATGCGAGACGATCTCGAATTCCCAACGGAAGAATATTCCCGGACGCATGTGTGGAACCGGTACAGAACATCTCGGGCGTTTCGATCGTAACGCTTCGCGAACGTAACGACTCCGCATTCCTATGAGAAAAATGTCGACCGGGAATATTCCTCCCGAGTCTCGCGCGAGAAGGGCACAGAGAACGTGGAGCAAAAGCCAGAGAAGCGAAGGCCGAACAGAGACAAGTTCATGAATGTCTGGAGAGAGCAAGAGAGAACGGGGCGAAGAGATCCTCGGAACTCTGCTTCACACGTGGCGACAGTCGCGACGTATTCACGCTCGCTCGCGCGCGTATGTACGTATGTATTTATAGAGACTGGCGCATTGTCGGCAGGAGCGAAAGAGCAAGGAAGATGAAGAGATGAGAAGAGATAGAGTTACGCGCACGCATGAGGATTATTGGCGTTAAACGTGCGACGTGGTTTAGGAGTCGTCGTGTTTCCCGGTGATGATTAAGCGATAAACGGCCTCATTGACCAGGCTTGAAATACCTCCTTCATACTCATGTATTAATATTCTCTGCAATAGCAACAGAACAAGTATTTCCAATTAGTCAGCACATAGATCGATGATTTGTGATATTGTAAAACAATCGGTACCAATTGGCTCCAAACGACTGCTCGATCGAAAGGGGTTCTCATCAAGGTGCCCTCATCTTTCCACTTGGCCGCACGAAAGAACGGTCGATTATTGCTCGTTGTTTTCGCTGCAACCAAATCGTGCCGCTGATTGTTTGGCAAACAAACAGGAGGCCCCCGCAGCTCATTGTGGAACCTCGACTCGATTTTCTACTTCCTTCTCTTTCCTCCACAATGCTTTCGCACGCACTCTCAGTTTCCTCGCGTGGCTCGCATGGTACATACAAAATAATGATATTGTCGCGCCATAAAGCGCGCCGATCCTGTCACATCGACTCAGTTACGCTTCGGCAAACCCTTTCCGTTGAGAATGGAAATTTATAAAACTAAAGTGAAAGAGAAACAGCAGAAATGTGCGTATTTTCCATATAAAAAGGAGAAGCGCCATCAAATTTAATGATTAATTTTTTATTAGAAGTTGCTCTTTAATCAATATATCGGCTTTCTTTCTTACTCTTTCTGATTCTGTTAAAATTAATCGAAGCAATGCATAATTAATGTATTAGTTGTTATAATAGGAGGATGATCATATCAATTCCTATATGCTTGAACCTGATCAAAGAGCTAGATCTAAAAAATTGACTCTCGCTAAGTCAGTACAAATTACGAAATTATGTATGAAATGCGGGATTTAAATCCGTTATGAATCTGTTACTTTCACATGACATCCCTGTAAATAGTGTATAAATGTTAATTAGTGTATAAATATTAATGTCTTTATAAATGTTAATTCAATATGTAACCCTAACTATTTTATTGAATTTTGGGAAAAAAATAAATAGCAATTCAAATTGAATTGTCCTTTTATTGACATAAACACGTAATGCAATAAGCTCTTAGGTAATAATGAAGTAGAAGAATAAAATTTAATAGAAATAGAAATAATTTAATCATCTCTTGATATATAAGCAAACTAAAATGGCCACTAAATGTAAATTACAACAAATAATTTGAATAAAAGATTAATTAAAAGCATTTAACGCTGCATCAAGATACGTGTAATTTCTTTGAAGTAAATATCATTGAAAGTCTCAAAAATATTATTGATTCAGGTATATTTAAGCATACGTGTTAATAATGCAATGTCTAAAACTCTTCTTTTATCCATCATTGAACAAGTCTTTCTGAATAAAGAAGTCGAGAGGATTAAAACACCGTATGCATTCTCGATTGCCTGCCATATTAACTGAATTGATTCAATCAACGGGGAGCAGGTTAACCGATCCCTTCGCTTTCTAGATGTAGGGACACTCATTAATGGCTCAAGACCACTTTGGATAGCAATCAACCCTTTCTCTCGTCAAGGCGGAGTAGCTTTATGACGGCACACGCCCCGTCTTACCCGCGATCGGCTCGCGCCGTTATTCACAAGAGCGCAGAAACAATGGCGAGGAGTTCGAGATGTCGCAGGTAGTTTGAACGCGTCGTCGAATCCATTCTGTCCACTCATCAAAAGTCGTTCGTCTATATATATGCGAACTTTTAACAATACCCGCGAATCGAATAGATTTACGGTCGACTGATCTGCAATGCTGCGAAATTAAATCGCGGACAGCATGATCGCGAATGCTTGAATGTTTGCATACAGCTTAATGGAGAGTACGTTATGTTCGCTATCGCACGTGCCGTTCTCTTTTTGTTAAGGACGAATCATTGAAGAAACGAAAGAAAGAGAAAAACAGACAAAGAAACCCGGAATATATTGATCTTTTAACGCCTTGTTGAACTTTTTCCACCATTTCTGTGGCTCTATTTGCATTTGTAAAGCATTTGAGTCTATAGAATGTTGAAAACATACGTTTGGATACTGATCGCTTCTATTACGTTAAATCAGTTATTGCAAATTGTGCATGAAACTCTTCTTTAAAAAATTTCAAATATTTTAATGATATATATAAAGATTTGAGTGTTGCTCCAGAGATTACTAGAAATTAGAAATTTTTTTAAATTTTGAATTAAAAAAATGAATAGGATATGTGGCTTATATGACATCGTGCCAATTTAATAATAGTTAATTTTCGAGATTTTTAAACATTTAATTTTTAAAACTTTCACTACTCTAAAACTTTTAGAGTGAATTTTACTTTAAAGAATGAAATCTCATTTAAAGATTGAAAATTAAATCACTTTGTTTCAAGACTTAATTAATTTTCACTCTTTGCTGCGTTTGAAGAAACGCTATTAATGCTATTTGTGTCAGTCTATCCTTATTTTATATTTAATGAACGATGAAGATAGAATGACACAAATAGCACTCATAATATTTCCCCAAACACATTTTTAGAATGAAATTCTACTTGAAAAAATTTTAAGAGTAATATTTTAATTTTAAACGATAGTCAAAATGGTATAGAATTTTCGTCATACATTTGAAGTGATTAAATGTGTATCTAGAATCCATCACTACATCATAAATTGTCTAGAGAAATATAGCAATAAAGATAAATCGCGGTAGATTCAAGGGATGGCGTATCTTGTCCCCCCTTGCTCGATCGATCATGCTTGATATTCAAAGAGAGTTACAAGTTACAGGAGATGTTTTCAATTGGGAGGATGAGGGATCCGCGAAACTATAACCGGAGTAACCTTGTAATCACGTAGAGATCTCTAGTTTAGTAAAGATAATTGCGGGTTGTCCGTCGGACATGAGCATGCTTCGTCCCTTCGTAGAGGACGACTCGAGCCGAGGAGGCGGAGGGTGGCGTATACGCGCCTGTCTCGTCAGAATTAAGAGATCCGCATCGCACATCCCATGCGTAATTTCTTCATCGTTTCTTTCCGCGGCTCATGAACGTACGCCACAACGTGAAATGCAAGAATCTTAGCCAGCGGGATCTACACGCCCGTCTTCTCAGACTGACCACCCTCGTTAATATTTGACGGCGAAACATTCAGCAGGCTTCGAAGAGGATCGCCGTCTCTCTACATATTTCCTCCTCTTGGCATTTTTGCATACGTCTTTGCGATCTTCTTTTTTTTATTAATAATTTTGTTAACGAGAGACAAAAGCGTGGCCGACAAAACGCGAGTGATACTACAATTCTGCAGCACAGTTACAGCTGCCGGTGGTCCCGGCATGGCCGCTGACTTTTGTGATCGCCTCGCCGGCGCAGAGTTTAACAACCAGTAATTGTCCGGCCTGGCCTGTCGGAGCCAGTAAAATCCGAGCGAGAGCAAACAACCCGTCGCGCTTCTTCAGGATCGGCTCGGTGCTCTTTGTCGCCCTGAAAACAATACATCTCTTCTGAAAACACCTAACATTAACTCTCACAAATTTCTTCGATAAGTATAATTTTATCACTTCACGAGAAACGGTGTAACTGTCTACTTTTACTTTGAAAATATTCGATGTTGGCATTAATCTTGAGAATAATATTGGGCAATCAAGAAACGAATTGACTTCGTTTGAATAATATTTCTGGAAATCTTCGTTCTACAATGCGCTTTCTTCATAATCCAAAAATTTACGACCGGAGTAATTGGGAAGTTGCCGACGATCCCGCTTTATCCCTCATATTTCGCGTGTCTCATCTCATCATTATTAATCGTTACGTAGCAGTACCGTTCACTCCGTAAGGTAGCAGGTTTTCGAATTGGATTAAACTCCAAGATGAGGCTCGTCTCGCATGCTGGCCTCGACATAAGTAAGCCAGTTCTTCGCAATACAAAAACTATAACGATAACATTTCGCAGACAATCTGCTATAGAGTGTTCTCTCGCATTATCAATCATTATATGGTAGTATCACGGTTTCAGAAGATAGCTGGTATTCAAGCTCAATTATATTGAATCGATCGGTTGCGAGTTACGGCCTTCAAGAAGAATCGGATCTGATCACGTAGCTGTATCTTCCTTTTTCTCTTGTCTCTGGTCCAATCGAAGTTCCCGCGACTGCGATACCTACATGTATAGAAAGCTCGGCCGCCAACAACTGCGGTCGGAGGCGTTTGCTTTGCTCGCCGCGCAATTGCAACTGTGAATTACGTTACGATTGGCGCGAATGAAGTCATTGTGGATACTCCAATACAGCACGAATCACGTGCGTAAATGTGTCAAATCTTCAAATTCACGATCACTAGTCAATAGAGAAACGCTTATGTTTTCACACAATATCATATCTAATGCAATAGTCCCTATTGGCAATTTCGATCGCTTTACATAGTTATCTGATCTGTCTCGTCTTATTTCCTTTCGCGTTACTTTGCAACGTATCGATGTAGTGTCAAATTTATTCTCGCCGTTTATTACATAGTTTATAGTTCTACGCTTTTCACGATTGAAATAAGTTTGTCGCTAAGAATATAATTTATAATACCCCGTGCATTATGAACAAATCGATAAAATCATGTATAATGCAAAGTTGATGTTGTGTATGTTCATATGAAGCAAATTGATGAGCATCTTGTTGATACGTTGAATCTTGGTTACTGATTATCCTCGCCGCAATACGTTTCTTTATTTTCGGCCGTGCAACGTAATTCTTAGCCGTTAACATTATCTCGCTGATTTATAGCCGTATTAGACGCAACTATTAACATCTACCCAGACGAAGCATTCGCTAATTACTCGAGCAACACAAGCCGCCGATCGCCGTATATCTCGCGCGAGTTACTTAAGAGTATCCTTACATCTTTACACGCGCGCGCGTGCCTATACCGGGTGTCCCAGGAAATGTCTGATATAAGGAGTTTATTTCTTTTAATAAAATTGAAATGATTTCTTTCATTAACTCGAGAATAATCGCCTGGAGTATTTTTATATCCCAGAGGGAAAAAATATAAATCGTTGTAAAATATCATTTTGTATGGATGTTGTCTAACATATATTTTTTTATAATTATTTTAATAAACCTTTAAATATACAACTTCAACAACCCACCAATAAATGTTATAATGAGCTACTTTAATGCTTATGTCATTTAATATTTGTTTAATTTATACTTACTTTTTTTGAAAAAATTGTGACTAAATGTATATCTACAATGTTCTTCAATACTAATAAATCGGAAAAGAATCAATAATATAGATACAAAATACATTGTTAATAATAATGATTTTAATTGAAGTATAAAACATCTCAAGCGATTTTGTTTATGTAAAAAAATCAGATAACTATTTCAGAGTTAATGAAAATTTAATCTGTGTTTTCAGATTCAAGATTCAAGATTTGATTAAACAGCATTAAAAAAATAGCTATAATAAAGTTTTATATTTTCTTAGCGAGCACACCGAATATATCATCTGCATGTATATATGATACATAAGATAGATCCCGTCGATTAATCAGCTTAGTATCAAATAACTCGTTCGTGCTCTTGATTTTATTTCAATGATGACGATCTGTGAATTTTTTTATGCATTCGATTAAATCAAAATGATCAAAGCACTTGATATCATTCATATTATAAATGAGAATTCTATCGTTTTATTGGCGAAGCAATTGTAGACTGAACAGGAAGGCAATTTATTATCTACATGTAACTCAATGAAATTCCGAACATAATGATGAAATATTCTTTTACTTTAACAGTTGTTCTGCGTTAGTATTCATATTTATTCATCTCTATTTCTCTATTTTATATATAGAATTCATATATATTTTAAGCTGTTATATGATTATTATACGTAAATGAAATAAGAAAATGAAATATATAAACGACTCTTTGGTCAGGCCACAAATATAAATTCGATTTTACGAAAAATGTCGATAATCGCGTAACGAGCCTCTTGGCTCTCGAACACGCTGTGCGGCACTCGTTAGGCGCGCGATCTTCTTGCCCTCTCGTCTGTGAAAATCCCGTGATTGTCGTAAATTAGTGACCGCGGTATCTCTTAGGCCGGGATAATTCTCTCTCGATCTTATATTCAGGGTTCACGTGGGAGGATGTGCGGAGGAACACTTTCGTGTAGTGTTTGCTCTTGCGCGTTGCGTTGCGTCGCGGTGCTTTCACACGCGCGTTATGCCGCACGCAGCTCGCCATGCTATGCGTCATTATCGGACAACGAACGCAATGAAATGAGAGAACTGGTTCTCCGCGTTGTGTCCGTCCGTCTGTACGATAGCCTCTTGCCACCAGTGGTTCCTCCATTACGGGACGAAACGTTCGCGATGCGCCGTGGATCCGTGAAACTCACGGTCATCTTGCATGATTCGTAGCTTGGGTAGACGTTTTATTATATGAGTCGTTGAAAATGGTATGATATTTTAAGGTCAACAGAAAAATAATGACTAGATAATATAAAATTTAAATGAAAAAGTAAAATAGAAATGACAACAATGATCCTGTCCAGCAGATGTCTTTCAGTTGTGTTGGAAGTGAAATATAAAGAATATAGGATATCATTTATCATCACAAAATCTTCCCAAAGGATAAATTCAAAATAATTAGAAAAAAATTCAGTTAAAGTATTAAAAAAAGCAGAAAAATCTTATAACACGTAAAGCACGTTTCATTGGAAAGAAAATAAACATAATAAAATCAACATCATTTCTAATTTTTTTATTATATTTGTTTCTTTAGGTTTTGTCTTATTTTTAAAAATATTTTATAGCTCATAATATGTATTTGTACATGTCTTTACAGTTAAGTTTATAACCATTCCATACTTTTTTGTTTCGTAAACTTTCAATGATATTTAAAAATTAAAAAAACAAAAATGTTTGTGTTTATGTATTGTTGAGACTAATTTTTTAAACTTGGAATTCGTAGATTCTTCTTTATTTGTTGATTGGATATCTAAGAGTCTATATACTATATATTATTTTGAAACACTATAAATTATTATCGATGTCAGTAAAATATTCCAAACAGTATTCGTTCATAAATACGGCGCGACGTGGACGTGTCGTTAATAATGAAGAACTGGATCCGACATCGACGCCATATTCCCTTTGGTACTCTCCTCTTCACAACGCAGTCATCTCCATGACAATAATAAAGATATTTCTTGCTCGAAAACGAGGACTGCGAGTTCAAAAAAGCGACGAAATATGGCTTTTAACCATAAAGCTTCGTGAAGTAACCGTTCAGGAATAGGAATTAGGAATTAGACGTTAGGACCTGGCATGCTCGGAC
This sequence comes from Atta cephalotes, assembly GCF_000143395.1. Classification (NCBI taxonomy): domain Eukaryota; kingdom Metazoa; phylum Arthropoda; class Insecta; order Hymenoptera; family Formicidae; genus Atta; species Atta cephalotes. The sequence goes on along the minus strand of NW_012130068.1, from coordinate 3,493,857 downwards.
ACGTCAGTGAAACTCTTGAGAAAAGAAAAAATGCTGAATAGTTGCTACGGTCGATACCTGGGCTAGAAGGGACCAAAACATTAAAACCTTTTCATCCAGGAAGATTGTAGGGACTGGGAAAACTTTTCTAGGAAACAACCATATAAGTCTATTTTTTTTTTCAAATACATTTCCCTTGAAATTTATCGAAATTGTTTATTATTAATAATCACGATTTAATATCTTGTTTTATGATTAATCAAATTTCTTGTCGCTACCTGCGCTTCCTCAAGTGCATAGAAAATTAAAATAAAAAAACAACAGATTGTTCAATTTGTACTCACCTTTGCCTGAAATCGCAGACACTCTATTAACGAAATCATATTTCGATTATTTGCCAGAGATTTTAATGAAAACAGGTGCGATTGCCTAAAATGAAGAGGACAGGAAACGCTACTATGAATCACGTGGCACGTAACATCCACCGGCACGAGATGTCTTCATTCTCGACGTGCGCAACGAGCCGGTGGTGGACGGACTAGCCCTTCTCTCTCTTTCTTCCTCCCCCTTCTTTCTTTCCTTCTCTTTCTGTTTCTCTCGATCCTTCCCTTTTCCTCTCTCTCTTTCTCGGTTCGCACAACTCACGTCCAGGCAATCAGGTATGATTGGCCCGATCCACGCTTTCGCACTAACCACTTTATCAAAGCCGTTCTAAATAAACCTGCATTTGATTACACCCCGCGCCACCTTGTCGTTATCGTTTCTTATACATCCTCCACTCTTCGCACCTTGCTATCGGTTCGTTCCGCTCGAACAGGAAAGAACTATTCCCATCATTTATCTTTTCCAGATTCCACAAATTTTGACTAACATTTCATCTGCATTATTCATAAGTATATCTTTGCTATGCGCCTTTCTCACTATCTATTCGATATATAGGAAAATCGAAGACACCCAAGCTTATCACTAATAATCACATTGTTTAAATTATTATTATCTTAGTTATTTAAAGTCCTTCGACTATCATTATCAGCACAAAAGCATGTATGCATATCTACTTCTATTTTGAACGCAAGTCTCTGAACACAATTACAACAAATAAAATCTGAATATCTATATGTTTCTGCAATGACAGGTTGTGAGTTATTCAGCCACAGCCTGCACTTAACTAATCTCTTACTAGTCCGTCCTCTATCAACGAACGTATTTTTGCACAATATCGAGTTAAGGCACAAAACAAAGCGAAATTATCACAGATCTTTGATGATCGTTATTGATCGATTGATCAGTTGGTCGATCGCTCCGTCGATTGATGCTACTGACGCCGCGAGAATACCGGTTTAATTTGCGAGGTTATTTTTCGATAGGCCGGTCGCCGGATAACAGACACCGGCGGATCAGAAATAGTGTTCGTAGTGTTAGCTTGAAGCGCGTCGGAACACAACTGAAGCGGTAGGACCACCCAGTCGGTCGAGGGCCCCTGCTCCGTCCGGATACAGTTCTACAGCTATGCCGTACAAGCTCTCCCACTACTGCCTTCTGCCTGGGTGCCGACACGCTATACTCCCTGATTGAGCTGGACTCTAGCAGGTGCCTCAATGTCTTACTCCAGGGATGGAAGATTGGTTTGGCAAGAAAGGAAGAGAAAGGGAAGAAGGCAGCAGAAGGCGAAGATACGAATTGAGGAGAGGAAGAAGAGGGGGAGGGAAGGAAGAAAGAAAGAGAGTAAGCTATCTTCAATGATGACAGAAGGCGAACGTCGAGGAGGAGAATTGGCAGAGAACCGAAAGGTTGCTGCACTTTTTATTTCGACGAATTTTGGGATGCAAAAATTACGATAAGAAAATGATCTGAAAAGGAATGCTGCTATTTGTTCGCCACAGAATATGCTTTGATCCTTCTGGATTTTAAATCGGTCTCATACTTTCTACTACATTAGTAACCTCGAAACGATGTACGACTTCACGTTGCGTGACTCGCGTCGTTTAACGCATCGACGTGTCGTCGCTCGCAATCCACTTCCAACATTGGACGCTAAATAATTTAAACGTTCCTACATTTATCAATGACTAATAGGCAATGTGGCAATCAAAAACATGGATGTACCTTTAGCAGGTATGTATTACGAATAGTCTTCTTGTTTCTAAATGGAGAAAAAAGAATTTGACAGATATATGGCGCTTGTTTATAATTTTATCGTCTCGTCAACGAGCAAGAAACTTATTTATCACACGTTTAAACTACATCGAGGGATCTAGAACGAGTATTCCGTGCGCAGGTAAATGCTTGTGCTGGTTATTGCGAAACGGCAAATGATGCGTCAGCACTCACGTGGATAAGTCGCGTCACACCACCGTCCTAGAGAGACGAGATTTTCCAATGATCCTCGATCGTCAGCGTAATTTTGTGCGCGACTTACTTACATGCATGCGCGCGAGATTTAAGTATATACCTGCTTACGATGGGGGTAATTCTACGTCGTCGTGCACGCCATAAAGCCGCGGCGTGCAGAGTTCACGGTTACAGGGTCCAACTCGTTCGTTCTTTACCTCTCTTTCTTTCTCTCTTTACCTTTCTCTCTGTCCATCTTTCTTGCTCTCGCTCGCACTCCTCCTTGGCGCGGGTCTTACCGAGCTTTATGGTCAGAGTCATGGGATCGTGGACTGGCTGGATCCCATGATCGATGGGGCTTTGGCTTAACCCCTCTAGTCTGGACCGAACCCATGGTGCCTCCGGCACGCGGTACCGTACTGTCTCTCCTTCTTCTACTCATTCTATTGCATTCTGTCTTCCTTTTTCTTCATTCGTCACCCTTTCTTTCTTTCTTTCTCTCTTTTTTTTCATCTATCTACACAATTTCTTCTCCTGCTAGTAGGCGAGAAAATATGTTTTATCGGGGCGAAACGGATCACATTCACGAATCTGCCACCATAGATAATGATTTAACTCGCACCAAAAGCTTCTTTCTCTCTGCTCTTCTTTCCATCCTGTCTCTCTTATTCTTGGTGATCGTCCTGATTTATGCACCTGTGTCGCCTGAAGATTCGTTCGAGCTTTGAGAATTTGCGATTAGTCGACATAACAAGGCCATAGCGACGAGTAATGTAAAGATAGAGATAAAACTTTTAAAGAGGAATTTGATTTGTATATTTCACGTAATTAAAAAAATGAGAAAGTGTGATTCATTTGAAGAATTTAGAATGAATGTCTCTCTGACAAGACTGTTTCTAATTAATTTAATATTAAATTTTTAAAAAATTCCCTCAACATAGAAAATTTATAAAGTAAATTAGTATCGGTTAATACAGGACTAAATAAAGATCTTTGACTTGTCGCGATCTACAAGCTAATCGTGAAGCAACAATTCTAATCCGCATACGACGGTGGGGATAGCTGAGGCCGAACTCCCGGCGTGTGTGCAAGCCCTAATAATATGTGGATGGAAAGATCGTGATGGGATCGAAGGGTTTATTATGCTCCATAAGAGGAGGGTGGCCGTCAGAGAAGTTCAGGAGGGGATCAGATCGAGGCAAAAGGAATAAGAAACCGCAAAAGAAGAGGAAAAGAGAGAGCGGAAACCGAGAAGGAAGAGAAAAAGAGCGAGAAAGAGATAACGATGACGATGAGGGTGAAGAAAGAGAGGGAGGAGGAAGGGGAGAGAGAGAGAGAGAAAGAGAGAGAGAGAGAAGAGTGAAAGATTTGAGAGTAAAAGAGGCAGATAGGCGGATACGAAGTCCAGAGAGGATAATTGAGTTATTACTGCAATTGTAGACCACCTTGGAGGCTCCAGAACGACCATAACAGGTTTTGAAAATCGCATTCGTATCTGCCTACGATTCTCCGGCTCTTTAGCGATAAAGGATTATCGTCGGGATACACGGGGGATCGCACGATGGTGATTACGTGCATGGAGAAACGAGAATCAAAGCGACGGCGACGCGAGAAGGTGGTGCTAGATACACCCGTGTCTAAATCCAACCGGTGTGCGCAAATATATAAAGCCGAATCGCTGATGAAATTTTCATTTCGCATGTAGAATATAAAGTTGATAGGTGTATTGTCCGCCTTTTTAGCTCTTCGATGTCTTACAATTTTTTTCAGAAGATGACTATCTTTCAAAAATCGATTATGCTACTCACCATCAAACGCTATTATAAGTAACTGTTTTGTGAAACGGGAATACTCACCTAAAACAAAAAGAAAAAATATATTTTAGTTGCAGAACAGATATGAAAAACGCGAAGAAAAAAAAACTTGACAAGAGATGTCTTCAAAATAAAATTATTTCAAAATTATGTGGAATAACATCAGCAATGATGATTACATAATATTAATCATTCACTTAAATAAACGTTTTTATTTTTTTTAATATCCTAGTATGAATTCTCGATAATCATAGTTAAAAAATTGCTTTCTTCCAGAATAGTTATTATCGAACTATATGGAAAGAACAGTTTTGCAGTTTTATCTAAAAAATTTGGCTAAATACAGATCTGAAAATAATTTCATTGAATTATCAAAATAATTATATAGGACGCTCAAGCTAATTGCTAGAATATTAAAACTTTTTATAACATTGTTCATCATGCTGGAGTTTCATCATGCTAGATAATTATTTTGATTTTAATAAAATTATTATATTTTTAGATCTATATCTAGTTAAATTTTTAAATATTCTAGCGAAAATGTTTTTTCGTTTGATAAACATGCATATACTTGTTTGCATATATATCTGATGGCTATTTCCATAAACACCTGACACTTGATGCGTCAGAAATGTCATCCTTGATTAAAAAATGAACATATAATAAAAATATATTAATTTATATTATTAATACATTAATTTATGAAATTACTTATATTATTTATTTTCTGTATATAATAATTCTTAACGCAATATTCATTAAAATTAAAGCTTTTTACAATTTTTCAAATACTAACTTGGCCTTCGTAATAGTTTTGACCTATTGAGAGTATTATATATATATATATATGAGTAATAAATATGGTTTAAGAATTTTGTTTCTAAATTTCCTTTGTAATCGAGTTTTGGACGATAAGCGGTACGATATACTGATGACTCGTTTCGACGGCATGCCAACGGAAGGCGAACGCTTCCAAGAAGCGGATGAGATCGCCACCTTGGCTGCGGGCTAAGGAGTCTCGAGCAAATTAAGTCGTTATTCCGGCAGATGGTCAATTTTCGGGAGATCCAGCACGTGATCCCATGAACAACGAAACAACCTGGGCGCAACGAGCTGCGCGCGCGCGCGCCCCGTCTACCGACTAATTGTTACAGGCGAGGACGATCACCTCGAAGACCTTGAATTCGTAATAAAAGCTGCTTCTAAATAAGGGCAATTCTGCCATTTTTATTTTTTTACAAACACTAATTAATCACTGCATTATGCTATTGCGCGATATCTGTTTCTTTTTAATACTCGGAAGAAGGACATTCTTTTATTTGTCGCAGAAAATATACATCTCAATCGCTGACATTCATCTCTCAAGACGCGATTTTACGGTTCTCTTTACAATTCGCTATCGAGCAGCGAACGGTTCGGTACGCTTCACGGTTCTTCTTCCAAACACCTGTATACAATTTATTAGCGTGTAGGTACTGCGATTGCTCCTGCGTCACTTACATGCCATCACTTACCGGTTTTGCTTGTTTCGAAATGTATAACTATATTATGTAGAACATGTCTTACAAAGCTTTAATGTTTTTACAAAAACTCATTAATATTTAAATTGAGAAATCGATTACCCATCATCATTGATATTATGTAAGATTCCTTGTTCTTATATATCTTCATAAGAATGTATCCAAAGAGCAAAAGATATTTAAGGTATATATTTTGTAAATAAAAGCATTTTAGCTCTTCCATTTTAGCGTCTTCCCACTCGTTTAATTTCTGTTTTTTTAATACATTGTTCTTCTTTGTTTATTATCTTCTAAAAGAATTATAAAATTATTAATTTTTAAGTAGATAAGTGATTTAAAGATATGCAAGTAGGATATACTAACAAAAAATTATTTTTTACTATAGATATTATGTATATTATGTTATAGTTAAATTTACATTAATTATATTCTTATGATATAAAGAAATGTAAAAATAATGTAACAATATACTTTAAGATCTGTGGACATCTGGATGATACATTTTCTTTTTCTAGAACAAAATTTGAAAGAAGACTATATAGAATATATATACCTGAGATGACCATCTGTTCACTTAAAGACGAAACAAAAGATGCACTTTGATATTACTTTCAATTAATTCAATAATCCTATTGCTATATAATATTAAAAATCTTCTAGAAATATAAAATAAGAAGTTCAGCCGATTGCTTTGAACGAATCTGTAAATCAAACATCCGATAATTCGAAATGTTGCTGTTGTAACTGCGATCTAAAGGCTGATACAACGGAAGTTCATTATCTTTATTTTCCGTTCGCGAGATCATCCGACATGTTGGCAACGTATTTGGAAACTTCTTTGTATACACATGTAGTGATCATTTGACCCGCACGCACACATCTTTTTTGTATATACTTGTTACATATTCGGAAGGTTTATAAACCTACGTAACAGCTATAACATAGATTTAGAGAGATGCCAGGAATGGGTGAAAAGCAGAAACGGACGTGGTTCTACTATAGAAAAGAGAAAGGAGGGAAAGAGGGGAAGAGAAATAAAAGAGAGACGAGAAGAATATACACACGGAAGGGGCATGGTAACGGGAGGCTAGTGGATATATAAAGGCACGAGTATACCAGAGGCCTAGTAAGTTACACCTTCTGCTTTTATCTGTGAGGATCGTTCGGGTACTCGGATAACCCAGCTTCTCTCTGTTTCTCTCTCTCTTTCTCTCTCTCTCTCTCTCTCTCTCTCTCTCTCTCTTTCCTCTGTTGATTGTCTCTTTCTATCATGTTCATATGGTTCTCTCTTTTCTTTGCTGAATAACTTTACTACCGGTTTCTCGCGCTGCCTCGCGCCAGCTACTAAACTTTCAGGATAACGCACACCCTCCTACGCCTCTCCTCAGCCGATCGTCTTTTAACCGTACCAGGAATTTTTTCGTGGGTGGAAGGACATGTGTATTACTGGGAAGTAGATCGTCAGAGAGTGTGAAATACCGAATTATCATGCTCGTTTGTAAATTGCGAATAAAGCAGAATTTCTGTAAAGGTGTGTAAGTCAAGCGATCTTGTTGCCATGCGTCGGAATTATGTGTACGATTCATTTATCGCGATATGCATCAAGAGAAGCAGAGAATGAGAGAATTTCATCGTGGCGCTTGTTCATAAAGATTTTTAGCGACATATGTATTTCCTGGCTCTTCCCGTTCCTCTTTTCTTCGTTCTTTCTCGCTCATTAGTATGTCGTCCGACTGATCTTCTCTTTCTCCCCGGAGCGGAGCACCTTGGAGAACTAAAATTTGCATCGAGACGCACAGAAGCTGTGACGGCTTATTAGTCTGGAAGCAGCTGCGTGCTAGTAATGAGGCCCAATCTCGCGTTTATGCATAATACTTGTAGTTGGGCCGTGCGTACTGACTGCTTTCCCCACAGCAGCTTCTCCCCCGCCTTTTCCATACCCGTTGCACTGAGTTCCGTCCTCATCGCCCTTTCTTCCCTCTTTATCATTCAACAAAAGGATTCACTTTATGCCCGTGAGAGATACGCGAGTACGAGTCCTTTTCAACCCTCAGTCATTGTAGCACGCAACTGTAACCGCTTCATCCTGTTAGCCTGCGATTCGGGTAAAATGAGGATTCAGGGCTCGCAGTACGAATTTAATATGTGCGGTAATGACAAAGTCTGGCGACGATGACTGGAATTGCCGCAAAGAAGTCGGCTGCGACGTCAATGTGCGTGTGGCAAATCGCTGAAGGTCTTCATCGTACACGCGGCAACCTTCGATTATACTTGTAATGACATTCAATTGAGCCTGAAAGACCCAGAGTGATTTTCGAACATTGTAGGACCCGTTACAAGATTGTTGTCTGTTTTTAGATAATTTATACACAATGTAGCTAAATACATGGTGCCGTACCTGGCTACGTACGGAAAAGATCTAACAATTTTAGTAATTGAGGTTAAAATTTTTACATGTGAATTAATAAAGACATCCCATTTAATTGTAATAGTGCGTTTATCTATGAGCTTTCAGGAGTCCTAGAGCGTCAAAGTATCAGGATGTCACAAACTTTTAAAAAAAAAATGAAGAAATTAGGTAATTTAAACAAGCATGTCTGAGATGCGATTTTTTTAAATCGTTAAAATAACGAATAGCGATTTTTGTTAATAGTATATACATACACTTGAGGCATGAGCATCCTTCTAAAGTTCCTATAATAATATTATTACAAGAGAACTTTGTAATAATATTGTAAAAACTCTACATATTATTATTATATTATTATTATAATATTATAGGAATATAATTAATGACATGATTAACATGATATTTGAAATTGGCAAATTAATAATATATCATTGATATATTTGGGAATTTAGTCAGGTTCAAAATAATTATATTCGTTAGGGTGGGAGAGGTTAGATTGAGGTATTCGAAGATGACAAATCTCCGGAGGCAAATTTTTTAAACGTGATCTTTTGTACAAGAGTTATCGCATTTCAAAAATACGAGTTACATTCGAATGAAGGCAAAAATTTCATTGGTTGCTCCCAATTGCACTATATTCTCTCTCGCATATTATCCGTTATTTTTTCTGAACGGAGGTTTCAGGACAGAGATCTCAGGATCTTCCACTGATGTCGTAACATCTTGAAAATAATAAAGTTGTTCGTTGGCCGTTCCCGGATGTGTATCTCTCTCCCGTTTTTCTCTCTTTTCTCCACTCCGTCGCTTCTTCCTTTTCATCGCCCCTGCGCGCGAATGTTACACCTACAGAGACTACTCGAGTTGTACTACATCCGCGTTTTATGGTGGCCCGGTCATAAAGCCGTATTCGTAGCACACCACCATATTCGGTATCCACGACATGCGTGAATATCACACCTCTGGGGTGATTCGTATCTTGTATTTACAACTTTTCGATGTTTCTCTCTCTCTTCGAAAATTATCCGGCTGACGAATGATTTCATGATTGCATTTATATTTCTTATAGAATTATGTATTCTATAAGAATTGTCAAATCTTGTTGAAGCATATTCATAAATGGATAAATAAACAAAGAATATGTTCTATTTCGTAAAGAAAAAGAATGATCTTTCTAGAGTAAGTATTTAAAAATTTAGATAGATACAGGTCTGAAAATAATTTTAAATTATAAAAATAATTATATATAGGAATGTCGAGCATAATGAAGCAATGCTGCAAAAAGTTTTACATTCCAGTAATTAGTTTGAACGTTTTAGATTTTTTGGAATTTGATTGTCTTTAAAATTAGAAATGAAGAAGAACATAATCAGATATATTAATTAGTTTTCTCACGTTATATAATCTTGTTTAGATATATATGAGTCAATGAATATATATGAGTCTGTTTCCTCATCTTGCACATGTTCTGAAAAGACTAATTCCGAAGACCGAATTTAATTGTACAAAGAACAAGGAGCAGGAATGACAAGGTAGTGCGATCCAGTGCGGGCCAGAAATGCGATCAGCAGCGAAGTGAAGCTGTCGCAATGCCGTAGAGGACAACAAAAGGAAGAAATATCAGGCGAACATAAGATGAGAGAACCTCGGCGAAGAAAAAGGAAACTCGTCCTGTGTCCCGACCGCGCGCGCTGACGCGACAACCTCATTTGTGCGCGGCGGCTTCCAGCAGGACAACGCGAGAAAGAAAGAGAGAAAGAGAGAAAGGGGGACAAAGAGCGAGGGTGGGCATGGCACTGCGAACGCGGAAAGAGAAGTATATACAGAAGGACCGACCGAGCGAGGTTTGCGCGTGTGTACTGTATACGCGCGTTTGCAAACGCGTGAGAGAGGACAGAGACGAGAGCGGGGGACCAATGCGACGGGACCGGACCTACGGTCCAATCAAGGAAGCAAGGTACCGCGCTGACGTGATTACAGCCACCGCGCGTGACTGGAGTTAGTTCGTCGCTCCACTCTCGCTCGCCTGGCTTTCTTTCGGGTGGCCCCCTCGGCGATGGCGTGTTCCAGCCACCCGCTTCGTTTCCTTGCATTGACACGCAGCCGCAAAGATTCTACGAAGATCTTCGCGCAACGATTGTCACCATCCCTTCTATCAATGGACGGCTGAAGTGCGAGAGATTTATATCTGTATCGTTTATGTCTGAACCAATTTCGGTCACTTCTGTGATCTTGAGACGTCCTCTCGGTGGTGGACTTTCTAAGACGATCGTTGGGAATCAGTAGATGCATCCCTGCACGCGAAACGATTTTACAGCAGTACGCCGGGCCCTGTTTTTGCGTCGAGACCCGAAGTCTCTTCGTGGCGCGTCGCTTCCCTGTGCTGCTCCTTTATGAGGATTATACTCGCGCTCGTAACACCGGCGGTTTCTTAATCACGAGACCCCGAAACGATGCTTCCTCCATCGCCCTGGAATCCGCGACTCGAAATACTTTGTCGATTCTCGCGCGCCGAGAAAGTCAATTAGCAGGAATGCGACGATCCCTCTGCTTCCTCCTTTTATTGTCATAAAATCTTGACGCGGCTCCATTGCTGCGTTATATTATATGCGTCTTGTGCAATTTGCACGAAAAGTTACAGCAACGGCCCCGAATATTGCGAATACTTTTTTCAAATGCATTTCTTTATCAACGATATCATAATGAGCTAGTGTACTAATGGATTCGTAGTAATTCGCAATTAAGTCTTTTATACGTTTAAGAATTGCTCATATTTGATATCATAAAGAACTATATCCTGCAGAAATATATTCAAAATATTCATCGTGTTTGTAATTTATAAAAGTACGTTTTTTTTATTAAAAAGACAATAAAGCATTAAAATATATTATAAAATAATTATCACAAAACTGGAAATGTTAAGGAAATTGAAAGTCAGGGAAATTAGAGAAAAGTCAGAGAATTTTGCAAAATTTTCTAGGAAATTAAAATTCTTGGCTTCAAAAAAGATTACTATGCGCATCACATCTACACAATTTTGAAATACTATGTACCAACTTAACAATTAGTGCAAGCAGTGTCAGCAACAGAAATCTGATATCAAATTGCTCTAAAATATTCGATTTTTAAATAAGGATAAAAATATAAAAATTTTAAAAATTATTGACAGCATGTCAGGAGAAAAAAAAATCATAAAATATTGTCTGGAAGGCAAGAAAAAGTTATAGAATTTTAGTATGAGTAATTTGTAGCACCTGAAATCAGCTTTTCATTCTCGTTAATAAACATGATAGATTGCATAGAAATTGTCATCTGTGAATGGACAAATTATCACAATTGATCATACTGATCATACTACTTCCATGACGGCGTTTACGTCGAGACTTGCGAATTGGCCGACAGCTTCCGGTTCTGGTATTATCGCGCGGAATAGCGAGCAATCGGGTCTTGCTTACCACTGATCATTTCTCGGATGCTACCGACTTAACAGCTCTTCCCTTCGATCAGCTTCCTACGACCTTCTTCATCGCATTGCCCTTTCTCCATCGACCACTCATCGTCGACGGAGACGTGGCAACGTCGGTTACACCACTGTGGGCAAGATACAGAGAAAGAGAAAAAGAGAAGAAGAATGAGAGAGAAAGAGAGAGGATGAGAGAGAAAACGAGAGCGGTGAAAGAGACCGCGCGACCAAGATGGGAGGACGTTTATACGTGCAGCAAGAGGCGAGGAGCCTTTGTCCATCGAATCGCGTCGCGTCGCGTCGCGTCGAGGCGAATTACTCGCGATATACGCTTTATCGTTGCCGCGACTTGGGCGAGTAAGGAAATAGTATTGCGATTTACCGGCTCGGATCTTGCGAAGTCGCGTAAGCGGATAGAGTCCGGACATTCAGCGAACGTAATCACCGTTATCACGACAGAATGAGCGACCATTTCCTTGAGACCTACTGTGTAAGATCTGTGCGATTTGTGATATTTCTCTGTCAGATTCACCAGGTTGTCATTAATTTTATATTATTATCGGTACGAGCTGGAAATCAAGAAAGAGCTACGACCAGCACATTATAAAAATTAAGTATAGATGATAACGAGTAAACCGATATGAGTAAATAAATTAATGGGACGACTAGTCGGATCGCCAGATACCACTCGAAAGCTGCCGCGTAAGACAAGACGGCGTCATAATTATCACGAATGCTGTCGCCGTGATCGCTTGATAAATCGAAGATAGATTCGCATCATCAGATATCATTACATTGGATTTAAATCGCATCTTCGTTCCAAATAGTACATTTTGCGTCATTGCTTAATCTCGAACATTACGTCTTGCGAGAGACTTGCACAAATCGTCAGAGACAGTGAGAAAGAAGATTGCGCGCCGTCGGATGCGGCCCTGCGCATACATCGTGATGCTCCTCGAATGGTACCCCCCGAGGGAGAGGAGCGAGCAAAGTCGGGGCCGGCCTGGGTCCGCGATGATCTATGGCTCTATCGCGTTCGGAGTCTCAGATCACAATCATTCCCCTTTATCGTATCCCTTCGTGAGTTTTCTTTCTTAGCAGGTGCCCGCCGTCCGCTGCCCACTGCACAGCGATATATTACGTACCGGGTGTCCGCATTTAATTTCGCGCGATATCCTTGTTGCGATAGACGATTGTGTGAGGCCCATCTTCTCTTAGCTGATCGCAACCTCTTTTGCGTTCTTCTGTAATTTACGGATGTTCGCCGTGAACTTTGTAGATAGTTTTGTAATCAGGTCTCTTTTTTGGAAATAAAACGTATTAAATGATTAGAAAATATTTCACCTTTGCCGTTCTTCCGAACAGTAGTCGCTGACCTTTCATCGAAACAATTTATAAGAAGCGCGAAGCGAAGAGAGTTTGAACGATCGCCATCGCTCAGGAGGGTCTCCGAGGACATCTTCCTTTTTGATCCATCCCTCTCTCATCCCCTCTCTTAAACTCTGTAGGAGTGGCCGATAGTTAGCAAGGACATTATAAATTTGGATGCACTACTCTGTAATTATCGGAGATACGGAGGGGCGTGCCAAGTCTCTCTCACGTTCATCCAGCAGCGTTCTTAAGCAAAAGGGGGAAGGAGCGCTCGCTTCGGGAGCGTGTACGAAATCGCATAAGGGTATTCGTGCGCCACGTGGTGGTGCGCGTGTCTCGTGCGTATGTGTTTGTAGATGCAGGAATTTCACGTGCGTCAGTGTACCACGATACGCGCCAACAGAGAAAGACATTATCGGGGAGGGGCAAGATTCGAATCTACAGAGCAGGGCCGATTAAACGCATTTGGCGATGTGCTCACAAGTCGAAGGGAAATCTGAAATTCTACTTACATTCATTTGAAGCTGATCTTCCGCGAAAATCATGAGAGATTATCTTAAGTTTGCCTCAATTATCTTATTATCTGCGATTATGTCTTCTGTTTCGAGCGAAATCGCACTCACGTAATGCACGCACGCTCGCAAGCTTGACGCTCTATTGTAGTAGCGCGACTTAGAGACGAGCGAAACGCAACTGAGTAGACGGCAAAGAAAGGGATGAGAAGAACGGGGGAGGGCGCAGTGACGGAAGGATGCTAGAGGAAGAGAAAAGAAGACCCCTCTCTCGTATCGAGAGCGAACTCGATCTTCGACTGCTTGGCATCAAGACATTCGAGACTTCGACAGGGCAGCAAGATCGACTACAGCTCAATCACTCTTCGTCTCGTATCCTCTTCCATTCCTCCTTCTCCCGGTCCGACATGCATCTTCCTCCTTCCCCGTCTCTGCTTCCATCGCTCCAACTTCCACATCTCTTCTTGACCCTCTCTCTTCTCTTCGTGTTCACCTGGACCCATCGGGCCCGGGCCTCCTCTCTCTCCTCATTCCCTCTCCATCTTCTTTGAGGATCGTCTTCGTTTCCTCTCTTTCGCTCCTCTGTTATCGCATCCCGATCTCGAAGCCTCTCTCGGCTTCACGTGGCGTGCCCTAATGACGTCTCGGAACGAACGGGTACCACCGCCATCTAACAAGAGACTTTTTCACGTTCCAATGCTAATCCTCCGGGAGTCATCTCGCCTCCAATTCCCTCTCCACCTCCTTCTCTTCCTCCGTCACCTTATCTTCCGCTTCTCGTTTCTTCGTATCTCACATTGCATCCGCGTATCCATATGTACGAAATATCTAAAGACGCGTGAGAGAAAAAAAATAATAAAAATTATATATATATATATATATATATATATATATATATATACCTAATATATGTATATATCAGTGATATATTAATCTACTTAATTTTAAGTAATAAACCTCTCAAGATGTGTCATCGTTATTGAATCATAACATGTCTTTCCCTTTTGATAATGTTCGCGTCATCGTTGTTTCTTTTTCTTCTTTATCTTGACAATTGATCCGAATTCAATTAAAATAGGAGAGTGCAGACTTGATGAAAACTGAACGAACATTTTGTCAGGTAAGACGTTCCACCGAGACGAAGTTGAGTCCAAGGTCAACTTCTCGCGAAGACTAGTCGGTGATATCGTCATCGTGGCGGCAACCACGCCGATATACGGGAGTCGATTGAATCAGTCGCGGTGCAAAAAGGGAGAGAATAGGACAAAACAAAGGAAGTCGCTTGGAATCTCTATCAGCAAGGAACGGCGAGCACCGCGGAACGAGCGAACCCAGAGTCCAGAGCCAGAGTGGCCTCACGGAAAAAAAGACCTCGACTCCAGGCTCTCGAGTCCTGGTTGCCGCTCAGCCCGAACCGCCAACCGCTAAAAACCTAATTAGATGTCATAATTATATCCAGTGGTGCTCAACGCCGCCTGATTCTCTATCTTTATTTCCTTGCAGGCTTCTTTCTCTTCGTTGAATTCTGATTGCACTTTCTCGAGAACTGCGCGCTAGTTGTTGAGGATTCTTTGGACACCCTCTTTCTTTTTCTCCCTCGTTCTCTTTCTCATACAAATTCAACGAAATCATTTGTGCAAGCACTATAGAGACACTCGAGACATGGCTGGCGAATATTCGCGAACTGAAAGCTATCCCGCGGTGCGATAAGTGTAGACTCTCGTGGCGCATAAACGAGCAAATGCTTTGTCGCGACGTGTCTCGAAAATTCTTGGGAATCGCGTAAAACGATGAGATGTATATAATCGCACAAGGTCGCCAATTCTTATATGATGGTTTAAAATATATATTCTTGTAATTTTGACACTTTTGACGAGTATAAGATAATTTTTATTTCGAAATGATTACGTACTATTTTAAATGATGAAATTATTTTCTGAATATTCTCTATAATAAGCATTATATTCCAGAGGTAATACACGAAATATCTAAAATGACTAACGAGCTAAACTTCATCGCAAAATAATATTCTATAGTACAGACACGAAACGAGCGAGCGTTGCATAGCGAATTTATATAACACGCACAATCGTTAATGCACCAATCTGAACAAAATACTAATGAACATTTCTCGCCGCATCGTAAGGTAAAATAAATGTTGTCGTGCAGTTGTTTGTTTAGACCTTCTCCCCGAACCTTTGGCGAATTAAACCCGGTCTTCCCGCAGTTGTATCGCTGTATACTCGGTGTTTATTGTACGCGTCAACGACCGTACTGCGGAATGTCGGCGATATTTTAACAGTCTCACGGCGTTAATTACTATTATACGGCACACAGCAGGCACATAGTGCTTGAGTAACAGTGTGCGGCTTGAAACGAGATACTCCGCACCTCGCAGACTCGCTGATACCACCTGTTGAGTCTTAACGTCCATGCATTTCATACAGCGGTGTGATACGAAAGGGGGAGAAACTGTACAGGCAGATTGACAGAAGGATACCGATGAGTGACAATCAGCGAGACAAATTAGAGAGAACCGCGAGAAAGTTCATAATTATGCACGCATGCACATCTTCTTGTGTATAATTATCGTAAACTATTTCTAATTACGTGATCGGTTAGGTCAGATTAACTCGAAGAAAAAGGAGTAATATATGAGATACTTCGATAGATCATTAATCCAACAAAATCTACATCATTCCCATAAATATTAGTACTTTTACATGGCGAATGCTTGTTGCTGCTTACGAATGCAGCTTTCGCCTCGGTCTTCAAGCAATGGTATACGGCTTGAAGAAACAAGATACTCCGCACTTTAAGACTCATCGATACCACCTGTCGAGTTCTAACGTAATTCGTGCGCGAGCGGGAGGTCGAATCGAAACGCCGGACTCCGTTGCGTCGGAATCGTGGCGCCGTTGTTGTTCGCTCGAGAACGCATGACGGAAAACGTTGCCCCTCGACAGAGATCAATTAACGGACGATGATGGAAAATAGACGCCGATCGATTTATCAGGGCTCATAAGTCAGACTCTTATCGTAACAGCGTGTTATTGAATGAGCTTACCCGCGATTGCCCGCGCTGTAATTTTAACGTAATAAGTCCCATCGATTGGTAATTACGTTACTCGAGACAGAGACGGATGATAGACAAGAGTATTCATTAATATCAATCCATTTCACATGGGACAGTTATACTACAAGTTTTTGTTTGTCGCAAGGCAATATTATAACGAAGGCTACTTAACATCCTGCTAAAAAGTATCGCGTGTATCTTCTTTTTATACATAATTTCTGTTATAATATTTTTACATTTTTAACCCTTAATATAGACGATTTCAAGTCATTTATGTCCTGTATATTTTTTTCTTTGAAATACTAGAAGCATCCGGCAAAATAATAATTTTATATGTATATCCTTTCTTTTTTTTTTAAATACACGACCTTACGAATATGAAGATGTTGAAATACATTGCTAAGTTCATAATATAAAAATTATACCTAATTTCAATTGTTTCTAATACTTTCTACAGGTTACTATTGTTAAAGACTTAAATTTAGTGTATTATTTAGTAAGTGTGTACGTTAATTTATACTTACACATAGACATTGTTTACTTTGATAACTAATCATAGTAATGAAATGATTTTTTGACACACATGGAAATTAAAAATAATAAAATGTTATTTAATTCAAGGCATTGAGTTAAATAATATTTTGTTATTTTTAATTACCATGTGTGTCAAAATCATACTATTGCTCTTTTGATATATAATGACGAAAAATCGCTTAATAATTTTTGTATACTTACTTGTGAAAGTAATGAAAATTAATTCAATTCATCTAGTAAAGAATCGAGAAATTATCGTGTATACTTAGGGTTAATAAGATCAGTTGGTTTATTGGTATTTATTGTGCACAGAGTACGAACGAAAGAGTGAACACGTGGCATCTGTACAGATATAAGAAGAATAAAATTAACAGGGGAAGAAATTCGCATTCGATGCTACATCAGAGGGTCGACCATACCCTCGGGACAAATCGTTCTCGCACATTACACAGCCACCTGTTGCTTGTGCTCCCTTGAAACGCTCCCTTTTCGCAGAACATGATTGTTTAGAATTCACGCATCTTCATTATAACAGCCGTTTCCATAATTCGCTTCGATATATAAATAATAATTGGATAATATCTTATATTGCTGAAATATTACATAAGCTTGAATCGTACGATTTATTATACGTAAACTGGCTTCTTTCTTAATGTTAGGGAGTTTTTGTGTTAATGTGGATCCAGATACGCGGTAAATGCTAAAGTCACGTTATCCTTTTCTTAATTAAGAAGAAGATAACGTCTTCTAAATCTTAGCTTATTCACCGTATCTGGATATTGCAAAAACTTCTTATTATAGATTTATGTAGCCGAGTATATTAAGAAATGAATATGACACCTCCAGAAAGATAACATTTAATCCGCACAATCAGTCAGTTTTTCATACAGACAAACCAGTTCGGCAGAAATTACAAGCGATAACGCGATGCAATATTAGGAGTATCCAATTAGCTTCGACACTAAAAATGAGATAAAGACAAGCGTCGCGAAAAAAGCAAGGGTCATCGACAGAATAATGAACTTTTTTTTGAACTTGGCACTTTTATTGTCCATGCCAATGTATCTCGACTTGACAAATTGAGAGAGTTACCAGGCACTACTTCTCCTCCTTTCTTCCTTCCGTTTTCTCTTCTCTTATTTTCTTCTCGCACTCGACTTAATTATTCTTTAAAAAATTCAAAATCTTATATATACATAGCACTTTAAACTGAATTCCTTTGAGCGACGAAAGAGGGAGACAACTTCCATCAATCCTCCAAAGATATTGCATAAATAGATAAAGGATGATGACATTTTGAAGATTTATATTCTAACCAGAGACTACCAAGACTGAATATTTTCTTCTTTTAGCACATAAGATACTCTGCGCACTTGAATACTGCCGCGTGCGAGCGGTCCCTTTTGATCAACAGCCGCTTTCAATAATTCATCCACAACTCGATCGTATGTTGCGACCTTATGCCATTATACTAGTCTCTTGCTTTGTCGATCACTACAGCTTTGTATATGTCGCATTATAGAGTTTGTTTCGAATATCTGTATATACGCAACATGATAGAAATTTTATAAATCAATTTTGTCATTTAGCTATCTATTTTAGTTTTCTTTATCACATCAAACTTAAATTATTTACATTATAATCCACTGTATATATATCCACTGTAATTTTCCAATATGCTAATATACTTAATATAGCCATCATCGAACAATTTAAATGCTCGGACGGATTTAATTTTCTCAATCAATCCCTTCGGTCCAAAGATTTCGGAGCGTGGCTGGAGAAAAGTGCGGCCCTGTAGCAACCTCCCATCGTGGACCGGTTCAAAAATACCTCGGATGCCCGCGCTGCGGGCGACTGGGCGCGGATGAGAGGGGAAAAGAGTCCGGAATGAAAAGAAAGAGATAGAAGAAGAGAACAACAGGGGGGGAGAAGAGGCAATATGAACGAAAGAGAGAAGAGAAGCGAAAGAGAGAGCGAGGAGACGAAACTGAAAAGGAAAAGGATGCACGAAAGGACCACTAGCGGAGCAAAACGGATGGAAGGAGCGAGATAAAGATGCGCGCGAAAGAGAAAGAGAAAAGAGAAAGGAAGAAATATATGCAAAAAGACCGAAGTAGAGACAGAGAGAAGAGGATAGCGAAAAGTAGAAAGAGACATTTATTAAGAGAGAGA
>NW_012130068.1:3438660-3474655 GCF_000143395.1 Atta cephalotes | reverse complement strand
AGAGAGAGAGAGAGAGAGAGAGAGAGAGAGAGAGAGAGAGAGAGAGAGAGAATAAGAGGAGAGGGTGAGCAGAGTAGTGCGCGGCAGAACGCGTCTTTATTATACGAAAGGAACGGACGAAGGAACCCGCCGACCAAGAGGCCTGCCTCTGATGATGTTGTACTCACGACTCCCTCGTTCGCTCTCGTACCTACTCGCCGCTTCGCGCTGCTTGCTCGACATTCTCGCGCACAGGACGCGTATATCGTCCGAGGAGCCGACTTTGCTCTCCGCTCCGCTCCGGAGGACTTCTGGCTGGCGGAGCGGGGTTCCAGGCGGGGAAGAAATCGGTGCGATCGTTAAATGGTCAATTATCACTGACTCCCTTCGTGCTTCGCTTCTCCTTGCACTGCACGTGCTCTTATTTCTTATTCACCACATTGTTATCGCAATAAAGATTAATTCTTGTTCATGCGTAACTGGATGACGCTCCCCCCCTCCTGCCAGGAAAAACCATCCCTTAACTCACAAGGAGTATAGCGAATTAATTCTTATATATATCAATTGCATGAACGTATTCAATCGTTCAATTACTAAATGCAAATGCCATTGTTGAATAAGACGTGAGAAATTCTAGTGGCAAGTTTAATCCCTGTCCTACTAATGTCCTTAAAACCGTGACATCGTGGTAGGTAAGTGTGTAGTAGACGCGGGCGCGCACTAGAGAAACGATGTGATAAAATGAAGAAGTTGTATAGCGAAGAAGTTGTGCGTGAATACTCGGCGGATCTGGATCCACAGAGCCATTAGTTGGCTGAAGCGCGGACCAATAAAAGCCCGGTGCTGCTGTCCACCAGCCATAAAGTCGTAGGATTCCTTGTTATGCGCCCATGCGACTTTGCTTGGGGATCGTGGAGAACGACGATAAGAGAGAGAAGAGGAGAATAGTTCGAATAAAAAGGAAGGAATAATAAAATACAACCGTGAGATAGAAGAGAAAGAGAGAAACGTGTCATGGCTTCCAGACTCCAGTGGAAAAAGGAAAAGGTTCATCGCTTCGAGAAGAGAAACGTGCGCGGGGACAAAAGATAGAAAAAGGCGCTAAGAAGGCGCGGCTCTTATAAAATCGTAGTCTGCTCCTTTACTGGTATCGGGGCGGGAAATTATATGTACGTTGCGCTGCGGAACCTGTTTCGGGTCATTTCTCGTGTATAATTGAAACACGTCCGGAGCGCAGCGCGGGACACTTAAGCCGCGATGCATCGACGCGTATACAACTTCCTTTGAACTTTCGACATGATCGATCTAGATATCTCGAAAAAAAAGATGCAGATCACTTAATCATAACTTCACTTCTAAGGAAGAGAAACTGCGAGCGGAATAGAGATACAGGAACGAGAAAATTAAAGTTTAATGAAACTTATTCGTATTCATCTATTCTATAATAAACGCGAAACAAAAACATTAGTGAAAATTTTGATAAAAAGACGCGGGTGAAAGTGATGAGCGACAAAGTGAGAATGCGAGGGTTTCACGATCGCGTTTATCATAGTCATGCCCTCGTTATCCTCGACTACTCTTAGAGAGGAAAGCCGCAGGTATTACTCGAAGATTAACGAACAAAATAAAAGGAGATGTTTTTCTTCGAAGAAGAAATGTGTCGCTTGCAAGAAGTCACCTGAGGGAGCGTATTTGCGCGCGGCCGACCGAAAATTAGCACGGTGACGGCGATTAATGGTCGAGCCGAGTCAGCTCGCGCGATTTAAATCTCGCCCCTGACTATACGCGTTTCTTCTCGCATCTGCTCTCGGCGTTTTTACCGTTCCTCCGCGACAGCATCACAGGGTTACCCGAGTGCCATGAACTCGTGAAGTCAGCATCCAACTCGTCCGCAATGAACGAATTTCTCACAGTGCGAAATGTAAAACTATCGCCATTGAAACATGTTTGTTCTAACATGTTGTTTGAGTGAATCCTGAACAGAAAAATTACAGTACCAGAGATAACACTATAGAGAGACCGCTATTGGCTTCTTTTTTCATTAATGCGCGCCAAGTTGTCGACACATCGGAAGCTGCAGGTCCAGCTTCATGCGCGCGTAAATAACACAGTACTCGATGTATACAAATATTAATTACCAGCGGTAGCCGCGTGCCTTTGATAAAAAACCATCGACGCACATTTCATTACGGGCTATCCTTTTTACGAGGCAACCCCTCGATATATAATCACCGGCCTACCGAATTAATGAAAGCAAAATTAAAGGCCCAGTCGCCTCTCATTAATCTCCGCCGCCAAGGGATGGACACCGGGCCGTGATCAGGATGCGCGTAAGAAGCAAATGACGGGTACGAAAAGATGATGGACGCGAGTTTTCGGGACACCCCGTAGCGACACGATGGCGCGCTCTCATCGAGGTTCCTGACTTAAGTGATGACGGTTATAATGCTTTATATATGCAAGGAAGAGTAGGTGGATAGGAACTTGAAAGAGCACGGCGAGCTGTCAACGCGTTATTACAGTTATTTTGTCAATCGTTTTTTTTTCAAATCGATGATTTTATTCTAATCAGAGATGCAATATATAGTAGGTGCTTTTCATTTTATGATACAAATCGACACAAGTATCGTTCTATCTTTATTATTCACTGGAATGTAAAGAAAGAAAGGATGATGTGTCGCTAAATGAAAGTACCCAATAATATTGTAATTTCATTATTATACATCATTATGTTCGAATAATTAAAATATTGAACAAAAAGGGAAAAATTAAAGAAATAAAAACGGACAACATGTTCTTTAGTTTCTTTTTCGAAGGATGAACCTGTTGGATGGAATTTCTCCTGCGATAAGTCAAGCGGCTTGATACCGAGCCGCGATGCGGACTGCAATTTCAATTAACGCGGCCCATTAAGGGCGATTTACATCAGTTGCAAACACGCGCGAAAAGAATGTCTCGCCATTGAGTCTAATGGACCTGTTTGCACCTACTCTTCATATAGTTCTGTTGCATTAACGAGCACTGTAATACGCAATAATACGTGTTTCTATTAAAAATCTTAACGAAGATATCTTTGAAAATATAGACTTTTTTTTAAACTTTAAAAATTGATCGATTATTCTTAGAGAACACAACTGATAGAGTAAACACGAGAAACTATAGAATCTCTAATTAAAGAAAACATGCGTGTATTGTCTAATTCTGCCGACCAACGACGTTTGCGTTCTTTTCGCCGAGCGATATGGAGTTATGATCGTTGATGATGCGGTCAATCTCACACGATATCTTGCATGCGAAAATATAAGTGTCCGCCGCGTTCCAAGACTTCCAATTGGAATAATGGATATACGAGGGGAAGAAAGGCGATGCACGCACACGCGCATGCATTGCGTCGACACAACGCCATGCATCTAAAAGCTCGGTTCTGCGATCGGCGAGACGCCACGGAATTACGTCGAGTTATTTAAATTTATTAATTGAGCGATATCAATGAACTCGTGCGCCAACAGTGCCTTCATTGAATTCACTCCGACTAGATTGGCTTCGCGGTAACTCTGCGACTGTCGCGCTTCACCTAAGGCGACGAGAACTCTTCTTCGATATGTGCATCTAATTTTTTGCATTTCCAGGAAAGTGATTAAATTAAGATTTCTTGTTGCATCATCGGGAATTCCATAGTTTATTTATTTGGTAGCTAACGAAGCGAAGTAGATGTAAATAGATGTAAAGCTGAATAAGAGTCGATCAAAAGCATTAGAGAAGACATTTCTATCTGCCTCAGTATACTTGAATGTATTTAACATTGGAGAGTACATGTACGTTTCGGCTAAATTCTAATCTTCTTCAGCTTGATATTGTTGACAATTAAACAGTCTATACTTAATTATAATCTATATACATTAAAGTTATTTATTGTTTTTACACATAATTGACTAAGTTTAAGATCTCGATCTCTATAAGACCATCCAGCATATTAACTGGTCATGGAAAATAAGTAGGAGATAACCTACAAAAGAAAAAAAAGATTTCCATGTGCATAGACTGTTAATTGTCAACGATGTCAAGCTGAAGAAGGCTAGAATTTAGTCGAAATGTATATGTACTTTCCAATGTTAAATACATTCAAGTATACTGAGGTTGGTCCAGTAATTTAAGCGCAACGCGGATTCCTAAATGCCCTAATTTGATTATTATTATTATTTAAGTTATTTTATTATAAGGAATCTTATTACAATTATTATAATTTCTATCTACGTAAACATGCTTACTCGTAGCACTTTTTTTACATTTTAAGTAAGTAAATGACAGTACTGTATACATATATAGTTATTTTAAAAATCTTGTTTTGGAAAAGAAAAAAAGTATTGCTCAAAGATTTTAAAGTTCATTATTTTTACATTTTTCTATCTCATAAGAGTATAAATAATTCAAAGTAAATAATATAATAAATTTAACTCTATAAATAAAAAAGTATATAAAAAATATATAAAAATATATAAAAATATATAAAAAGTATATTAAAAAATATATAACTATAAAGATAAATTTGTGTGCTGAGCACTTCATTTACCTTAAAAGCCTTTTTGATATATCTGATTTTTTTTTCAATGTTTTTCAATACTCTTTCCATTGCTTATAAAATTTTTATTAATATCAGGCAACATATATTTGCTTGGTATCGTTATGTGTCTTAATAACTGACATTTCGATTAAAAAGAATATTTTACAGAGAGTACGTTCATTTTTATAAAAATTATAAATAATAGAATTGAATTGATTATGCTAGTGTAATTGTTCCCATAATGAAGCGTTTAAGGACTAGCATTCTTACAATCTATTTTTTTCGATTTACTTTATATGAAAGTTTTTATAAGCCAAAGCGGAAGTATAAATAAGGCTTAATGTATCTTCAAAACAACTTTCGACTCATCGCAAGATGGAACGCGGTTGTCGTTTGACTCGATTATTGACGGGCCAGTCATTTAAATGGCTAATGTCGAGAGCGACCGATAACCTCATACGATAAAAGAAGCACTTCTTACGGAGATCGGTGACTGTATTGTAATGATAATCGCAGCGCGTAAGCTTTAATTGTTAAGTAAATTAATCTTGAAGACGTATATTGTTGCATTATTTAATTATTGGAAGAATTTATAGTTGAAAAGTTCCACTGGAAATTCCTGACGTTTATTTTCGCATCTGCGGCAGCTTAAAGGCGAGCAAAGTGCAACGATCTCGCGTTCTCTTCCTTCAACCGGAGTTCCATTGAAACGACGTGCAGCGATTTTCTAACCCTTTCGTCAGTCGGACGTCTGAACGACAAAAGCACCTGAAAACGAGATGCCGAGTACAAGTTGAGTGACTAATGAACGGTCGGTAGCGCGAAGAAAGTGGGCGGTGAAAATTAAATAGCAGGCGCGTCCAAAAAAATAGCAGAACGTTTTCGGTCGTCAGGTGCCGCGGTGACTGCACCGCTTAATCCTGATTAATGTCCTTGGAAACTCGCGCTAATGCTAATGCCAGCCAGACCGCGTCTCTTCTTAGCTCATCCCGTGTTCTCTTTTCTTCGCCTTCGTCATCGTTTCTATCCTTCCAGATCTTCACCGGCTTCCATCGTCATTCCAAATCCCAGAATTTTAATCTCCGTTTAAGATTAACGCTTATTTAGTTATTGTCGATGAAATCTCAGAAACGTGTATTTTTCCTATACAGCACAGATCATTTCGGTAATATTGCAGCAACATTGCAACATTCCTGCAATATTACAATAACATTGCAAACATTGTAGCAATGCTGCTGCAAACTTCTGTACTGTATATATATTTTTTAAGAGATTGATAATCAATGGCGATAATCAAAGAAGACTTTACCGAAAATTTTACGTGAAATTATGGCGAAGATAATCCGGTTTTATTCAATTTGTCATGCTGAAAGCGAGATATATTCTTGGTGTGAGAGCCCCTTGAGGATCGTGACCGACGATTGAGTTGTATCCAGCGTTTGTTAAGGCCGCTAGAGTGAAAGAGCGCAAGAAAGAAAGAGAGAAAGAGAGGGAAAGAATACGCCGAGGAGGAAATGGAGGAGGAGGAAAGGAGGAGCAAGAGGAAAAGAGGGACGAACCGACGAAGGGATGGAAGCGAGAAGGAGAGAGAGGATTCCGATCGAGACGTACGAGACGATGCATCATCGGCTGTGAATCGGACGAAGATGAGGATGGAACGTTTTCGTGCGAGCAGGATGCAAGATTTAAATTCACGTGCACACGAGCGAAGGAGCGCATCAGCGTGTGCGCGCATCGGACAAAGAGGCACTCGTGCAGTAAACTCGCACGATCTTCGTGACGCGTAAAACCGCCTTTGCTTGCGTATATGTACAGCCGATATCCACATATGATACGCGAACACCAGTGTAAATGCACGCACGCACGAATTGCACCATTGACTATTGAATGACTTGCTGCAACAGTGGACTAACCCACATTTTTTTTTAAACGGAGTAAATGAACTCTTAAAAGTCGAAGCGACTGAAAAAAAATACCAATACTTATTACAGTTCGACTACATTGTGGTTTCATTACTGTGGTTTTTTTACAAAATATGGGTTAGTTCATTGTTGCATCAAATCCTTCAATTGTTTCGCACAGCAGTCAAAGAAGAGAACTGGGAACTTGCGCAATTAAAAGATTATGATGTACAAAAAACTTGAGCAATAATAGTGAATCGGTTAATTAATAGTGGAGGATATTATTATGATAAGGCAATGATATAAACAATATAAGCAAGTCCAAAATAATTTTAATTTGCTTAGTGTTTAAATGTTTTCATCGCTTTAAGTGATTAAATATTTTGATGGCTGAAGTTTCAAGAAAATTTTCTCAAAAAGAAAAATTTCTAAAAGAGAAAGAGAGAGAGAGAGAGAGAGAGAGAGAGAGAGAGAGAGAGATCAGATCAAGAACAAAATTTAGGTACTTCGCATCGCAAAATCTTCGACGCGGTCGATCGAAATACGCGTCACGTCAATTTTTGAGACGAGCATGGAATAAATACGTACCACGCGTCCCAAGAGTGCGATTACGGACGTAGGAGTGGTGGAGAGATTGCCCGGGGGGCAAGCATCTGGCCGTAATTACTAAATTATCCTTTAACTCCACCGTCTACTCGGGACCGTGCCGCGATCTTATCCAAGAGGAGAGGGTTGTGCCTAGGTTTACTCAGCCAGGCCGAGTGAAACGATCATCGTTTATCGTCGGCATTCTCGTGGTAAGAGGAGGACGAAGCCACGGGCCTCGGGTAGATATGGAGGAACGGAACGCGGTTCGTTTTGTTAGACGTCGGCACGTTAAATTCTCCGGTAATCAGTATCAGCGAACGTCATCGATATCAGAATGATTATTTGTTTGGTTATCCGCGGACCGCAAATATTCCAGTTTATCTTGCGAAACTCGTAATTGCCAATCACGCGATTATTCACGTCTTTCTGCATGGGAAATGCATTTAATATATATAGCCATATGCATCTACACAATATATTGCCAACGAAAAGATTTTTTGGAATATTTGCAAATATAAAATTTAAAACGAGCGACTTTCAGTCTTCTACTTAGTAATCTTCTCAATAGACTTAGAGTATTTTAATAACGTGATAGCCACTTTAAGAGAAACGTTTTTGTATGTGACTTATAAAACTTTCTCACTTTTCAATTAAAAATTAAAACATTTTCTTATTTTAATTAAAATTATTTGTTTAGATTAAATGAAATTATTTCAGATCTATATCTAGCTAATTTTTAGATTCTTTAACAAAACCATATATCCACTTGTTTATAATATAACAATTGTCGAGTTTTGATGAGCATCTCTTTGATAACAAGTCGTTGTAAAGAGTTGAGAGTTTTATGCGGCTATTATTTAGGACAAATATTGTATCTGTTTATCAAGGCAATAGATGTACGTGCGATCAATCGATAGATTCTGGGTAATCTCATGGAACAGCCGCTCCGCGATATTTATTCTTTTTGCTGCAAGCTGCCGAGGGCTGGGAGAGGTTAAGCCGAGCAGATAGGTAGGTATTCGCGGTAGGACGATCTCGAAGGTAAGAGGCCAACCAAAGAAGGCACAGGGAGGAACGAAACGGAGCGGAACACGGTGCAGAAGAGATCGAGGAGAGGGCAGTGAGCTGTCCAGGTCGATGATGCATGGTACCAACGACTCGGTCGTGCTACTCCTCTGCGAACTTCATCTTTGATGCTGTTCCGCTTACTCACCCCATATCTTCCAACGTTCTCCTGTAATATTCGCGCATAGGAGCCTCAATTTCTTTTCACCAATCGATGCATGTCTAGACTTGAGAAAATTTAGAAAACAAAAATTGAATGATTTAAACCTGTGATGTAATGACTTAAAATATTTTAAAATGAACGAATACAGCATTCTCAATATGATATTTAAGTTGTCTTTCCACGAATGAAAATCATCCTATATTTTGATAACATTTTATTGTTAATTAGAGTCACCATGCAAAATATCCCTCTTCTTTTCATCGTCCTTGGTTTCACTTTTATTTTGTCGTGCTCTCTGACTGTTTCTCCGTCGCGAATCTCGCACCTGCCGTGAAGAAGGATGAAGACATACCGATCGAGAGTTCCCGCTGCGAGACGTATTAGTCGTTACTCGAGATACATCCGACGTCCTTCTTATTCCTTGGCCAAGCAAGCTCGGTTCTACATTTATATAAATGCGCGCCTCGAAACGACATTACCGTTCGTTATCGTCCGCTATCGTGTTCACGGAGCGACGCATCTTGAAGAATCACGACAAAACTTGTTCTCGTTCATCCTCATTTATGAGCTTATGTTGTTGTATGCGACCGATAACAGAGTCCGCGTGTTTTGTCGATTCAAAAAGATTGTTAAAAAAATTATATATATATAAAATGATTGCCAAAACAAAATATTGCAGGTGCCATTTTTTAATTTTTTTCGGAAAAAGGGAACAGTCATTTTCTTGAAATCACTTCAAAAATTCTACAAAAATTACTGTAATAACTAAAGATATGAGCAATCAGTCTTTGAAAAACTTTTTCATTAAGTTTGAATTTTAAAAAATCTAGTTAAAGTAATAAAAATTTTAAAACATTGTAATGTTTAATTAAAAATGATTGAGTTGTAACACTTTCCATGTCAAATATTATGTGATAAAATACAGCACTTATGGTATTATCCATTCGTAAGTTTTTGTTCACGCTTTAATTAACAAACAGTTATAATTGTAATTCCTTACTTGAACGACGTAACAATAAAAAAACGGATTAAATAAAGGATTATGCATACATTTTTTTAAACTAGATTTAAGCTAATTCGCGGAATCTATAATAAAGAAATGAAAAAAATTTCTTAAAATTTGCATTATTCGATAATTTGATAAATGGCCCGATGATTTATAACGGTCTTCATTCTGCCACGAGAAAGACTGATAGGGTGAAGGAGCCATTTGGAGAACCATCGCGCGTGCCCCCGACAATGATTTGTTGTCGACGAATCGAAGGCAAGCAAGTCGAATCGCACGAGCGAACGAATGCTTGATACCTGCCGTGGATTGGACGGTAATGTGATCACGTTTCGCTCACCGCAATCGAGCGAAATGCCCGATGAGCCAATCGACCAATCGATTTTACGAGCGCGCGAGAAAATCAAGGGGCGGCTTCAAGTGGATGAAGAACCGCGTTCGCTTCTGATTCTCGAGCCATTGCAAACATTGCAATGAATTCAATACACGCGGAACGCTCCCAGCAATGACGTTCGCTGGAATTCAAAAACATGTTTGGGACTGCGAAATTTCCTACAAGAATTCCGATGAAACGGATGTTCTGCTTTCGCTCGTGGAAATTGCTTCTCCGCGAAAGAAGGAGAGATCGTCTGACGCGTATTGGCGTAGGTTCGTCGTGAAAGTTGAGACTGATACACAAGGAAGCATTCTCGATCATTTGGACATCCACTCGAACGTTCGGTAAACGTTGCGGGATATTATCTTTCGTTTGCACGCGAGAGGAACGTTTGCTCTTTTGATTAAGAGGAATCTTCTGCCCACGTGGCATCGTGTTTCTCCGAAGAACGGAAACTCAGGTGTGAATAGAAAATGCCTACTTGGAAAGAACGATTTTGCTGAAGTATCTAAAAATTTACCTGAATAGATTTCAAAATAATTTTGTTGAACATCAAATTAATTATGTAGGACGCTCAGGTTTGTTGCCAGAATATCAAAATTTTTTGCAGCATTGCTCTCTGTATATGAATTTCCTATACATAATTATTTTTATGGCCACAATTATTTTTAAATCTGTATCTACCTAAATTTTTAAATATTTTAGCAAAACCTGTGCATGTCGCAATGCAGAATGTTCATATGTCCTCTTTTTATTAAGTCGACCTTGATATTGATTTTCATATTCCAAACATTTCTTGAAAAAGTGTTTACTAATTACTTCATTATTAATTACCTCATCGTGCTACATGTACAATCATATAACTATAAAATTTCTACGATCATAATTACACGCGTGTAAATGAGCGAGTATTACGTGTCGTAACGTAATTTACGAGCCAATAACATACACACATTCGAGTTCTATTAGCTCTCTCGCAAAAATTGTGATGGCGTTAATTATCGATGTGTTAATTAGTGCAATCACGCATTAGTGCATGACGTGTCCCACCTAAGGCAGATCCGCTGAATGAGAGCACGTAAGTTTTTTTCGATCAGCTCGCAAGACTCGATTTATATAGAAAGAAGAGCCTGTTGACCGGCGTGGGCGGCCTGAGTTTTTAGGTCAAGCCTGAAAGAAGTATCGCTCTTGTATTCATCGACCGCGCGTGTTTCGTGTCGGAGCACTTTGCGTGAAAATCTTCTCGGTAAGAAGATCTAAATAGATTCATGAAACGCACAAGTGCATGTGCAAGTTACCACGGGTTTTCATCGCTAAGCCCTCCGTATAATCGTTATCAACTCTGAAAGCGTACAGGAAGTGGGTAGTATGCACTCCTAGCAATTGCTCCAACTCGCGCGCGATCTTGCACGCAACCTAGGTGAACTTGCACGCAGATACGCAATAATTTCCGCATGGTGGAAGATCGCACGTGGCGCCACGTGGCGTAATTGGCGTGCGCCCCCTGATTTACGAGCGGCGCGGATTAAACGCGATCCGCGCCTTTCGACACCGTTCCGCGTTTACTCATCCGGCGTTTTGCATAATTCCTGACGTGCGTTAGATTACTCGTTCATGGGAAGGATACGATATCGAGAAAGTTACTGCGATTGTACGCTCTTAACACGAGTAACGACGCTGTAAATAACCTTCGCTACTACACACGACAAGTGTATGTAAGGCGATTGAAACAAATACGATTATTCATTTAATCATAAATCTTCGCATCTATGTGTTGAGATCAATCATAGTGGTGTGATAATAGTTTAATAACAGTTATAATAATTCAATAGCAATATTTTTCAATGATGTATAATATATATTAGTAATACATAAAAGCAATACACAAAGTAATTAAAAAGACAAGGATTGTTTCTGAAAAACGTCACAATAATTGCATAATTATTGCGAATTATTTTTGCAATTTCTCTGCATGAAAAATACCTTAAATACAGATAAAAAATAATTTTTTAATAAAAAAAAATGATATCGGAAATTTTACATCCAGAGAAAAAAGATATCTTCGATTTAAAAAAATATTTCTTTGCTATACGATTAAAATTTATTATAGAAAAAATTTCTTTGATTTGTGAACGTTTTATGCAAATTATAGTTTGAACGTCATTTCTTGGATTTAACCATAATTTCTCTAAATCAAATTAAATTTTATTTGATTTAAAAAAATAATATTTAAATCAAAGACATGACGTTCACAAATCAAAGAAATTTTTTCTTTAACTAGCAAAGAAACATTTTTTTAAATCCAAAAAATCTTTCTCTGGATGTAAAAGGTAATATAGGATAGAGATAAAATCATCGATTTTTATGTCGCTATTTTTAGAATAATTATGCTGCGCTTTTTTCACTGCAGTGACAGACCGAAGAAAACATCGTCTAGCAAACTTGATTAACTTTTTTTTCTATTATTCAATCAATAAATTATTTTAACGAGATATATAACTATTCTTATTAACATTTTAATGAAATGCCATATTTTATTACGTAGACCCGCCATCATTCCTACGTTTTTTTATCCGTCCTCACATGAATTTTGGCTGTTATTCGCTGAAAATCAATACATTATACACGTTATATATACTATAGATATACTATAGATATATATACTATAGATTTTTAGTACTCGCTGTGAATAATTAAAGGCAGCCTTTGTCTAATGAGATCTCGGAGATGTACTAATCGGTTCGCGTGATCGCCGATCGGCGCGATTACTGCGCTTCATTGCACCGAGTATCGTTTTCTAATATGCGTTTGTCATTGCATATTTTATAGCTCGTTCGACGAAAATCACTGGTCGTCACGTCATCCAGTATCCGGAGTGTCGAGGATCATCGAGAAACATTGAGTGGAACACCGTCGTGACGGATTAATTGAGGAAGGTGACGCTTGCCTATGATATTTGCGTAACGGTGGTCCATGCATGTTCGCTATGACAGAACGTTACTTCTTCAACTTTCCTGCCGTCGGAAATGCATCGCGGTACAGAAGGGAATAAATATATAGATGATCGTTCTGAGATGTCTAATCGATTTCGTAGACAGTAATGTATCGTATCGACTTTCTTGCAAGTATATCGTCGATGCATGGAGCAACAGCATCAAAAGATTGGAGGATCGCTGATGGAGAATTCTATGGAAAGAGAGATAATCGCTGTTTGTCTATAATAATTGGGTAAGTGATAAATTTCTCAATTATTTCTCGCACTTTTTTATCGTAAGGTACGGAGAAAGGATAAAGCTAATATCCTAGAACTCATATTACTCATATTATCGAACACATGAAATGCGTCAGCATTACGAAACTATTATATATCCCAGAATGAATAACATTTTTCAAAATAATTTATTGTCGCGTTATCGCACCGCGGCACCTTATGATTCTCTTTGACGCACCGGATCGACGAGTAGATCGCAATGCTCGAGCTAGGAGAGACCAGACTCGAGAGGAGAGATTGAGTTACCAAGATAATCGGATGCACGCCCATTCGCACGACCACGCATCCCGATATCTTTTAGGCGCGGTTCACAACGCGAGAGTTGAATTCCTCCTCTCGAGATACCCTTCGTCGATGACCCCGAGTACCGCGCCTCTTCAGTAGGATAGAAGTTTTAAGAAGATCCCAGGCTACTTTGTTTACATCGCGTCGATGGCCGATCGATCGCCGTTACATCAGCGTGATATACACTCCGCGGACGCTGATGAGATAATCATTAAAGATAATCAACGCCGCTACTGAAGAAACGATTAATTTCTTCTTCAATTCACGTGTAAGGAATAGGCAGTGTTAATTTTTCAGCTTACATAACGGAGGAGACATTACTAAAATAATATAAACGGAAGATTTCATGTATATCCATAGGCGATTAATTTACATTTTTCTAATATAATTGTATTTTTTAATATGTCAATTAACTTTTAAGTGAAGAGGTGAAATAGTTACAGCATCTAGTTTTCTTTAAAAATTTATTTTGAAAAAGGAAAATAAAAAAGTATTGCCTAGATGAATAAAAGACTTACTATACTTCAGCAAATTAACAATAACATATTAATGTTAATTTCCCTCAACAATATAAATGTAAATATAACACATGTTATGCATAATAATTATATTGTTGAATGAGAAATTATAACATTGATATATTATAATATCAATAGTTGACATTTGCTATGGAAAGTTCATTGTTTTTACATTCCTCTATCTTATAAAAATATTATTTAAAATATAATATTTAAAATATTATAAAAATATAATTAGTATTATTATAACATAATATACTAGTAAAAAATATAATTATAAAATTAAAAAGGTTAAACATAAATTTTTAAATGTTTATTTTTAGTGTTTTTTGTAACATAGAAATCGCAACATCACTTAGATCGGTATTTATTATTTCGCGCTTTGAAACGATTTAATAATCAATTTTGAATTGTAATTAAAAAAACAATTAAATTATGAACAAGCTGAGATTTTGGAAATTTATACTTTCGATCCGCAGCGGATTAATGATTCCGTTTAAATTCCAGAGATTTTGATATCTTGATCCGCGAATGCCTCTCGAAAGATTCCGACTATGAATTCGAAGAGATCTATAGAGATCTTCGCACGGTTAAGGCGGTTATGAAACGCGACGGGGGCAGATGGGCTCGGCAGCATACAAAAGCGATAAATCAACGTAATAAGTCGGACTTCGGGAGAAACATTGAGTCCATAAAGATGTTGGTTTAGGACACACACGCATTTCTGAGGCGTGCCCCTCGCGGCATCGCAGCTCCCTCTCGTCCGCTTAGAAAATCATGAATCGCCTCGATCTCGATCCGAGAGTCGGGGCACACCCGCGTGTCGTGGGATCTAATAAAGAGAAAAATATAGCCGGTACTCGTGTTTTCTCTGTATATATAAAAATGTTTTGCCTCAGCTCTCATTTAAGACGATCGTCAAAGCGTGAGATAATAAACACTGATCCATGAGATGTCAGCTGAAGTATGTGCGAATTTAGACACGTAATCTATGTTTCTAAAAATAAACGATAAAAAGTTTATTTAATTATCGATAAAAGCAGAGTAATTAACACGGAAAGAACGAAACTTATTAAAATATCTTACTAAAATATTTAAAAATTTGTATAATAATTAAATTTGTACATAGATACAAATCTAAAAATAATTTTGCTGTATATCTTGCAATTAAATTAATAGTCAAATTTATTTTCAGATCTGCATCTAGTTAAATTTTATTTTAGATACTTCAGAAAAACCGTTCTTTGCATGTATAGACTCATGAAATTTTCCATTTATGTTATTTAGAAGTAATACAAAATAAAAATATTATATCATTAATAATTATATATCATTAATAATAGAAACAATTTTTAATGTTGAAATTTGTATACATATCTATATTACTTTTATTTATAATAACGTATCGTCTACGAATTAATGGCTTTTACTTTGATGAGGAAGTATTTTGCTTTTGCTGCTCGTTCCCCTATACAAAGATTCGATTTGGATCTCTCGAAGTTTCCTCCTCTCCTTCCGAGAACGGAGGAAGTCGAATGTCGGGGGAAGAACCGAAAGATTAAAGGGCGGAGTTAATGGCTCAATTAGCGCGGCTGGCAGGCAGCAAAACACGGAATGGAACTTGGACGGAAAAACTCACGAGGCGGCTAGGAACTCTCGAACTTCACGCGCGGGAAAATCTGATGAATTTTTTTAAATCTTCGAATATCTTTCGTCAGAAGAGACAATGAATCTCTCTTCAAATAATTGCTATCGTTTTACAAGCTATTTAAATTATATTCTAAAATAATATTTTATATAGAAAGAGCAATTTTGTTGAAAGAAAATTTTAGCTAAGATATACGGATTTGGAAATAATTTTGTTGGATCATCAAAATAATTACATAAAGAAACTCAAGCATGATGAACAATCAAAAAAGTTTTGTCATTCTAACAACTAGTTTGAGCATCATACATAATTATTTTGATGATCCAACGATTAAATAATTATTTTCAAATTTGTATCTAAATTAAATAATAAATATTTCAGCAAAATCGTCCTTTACGTGTGAGTTTTTTATTTAATTGCCATAAACACATATATTTTGATAATATAATAAATGTTTTTCAATACATAATATATAGCTAAAATCTCTTTTTCGAAAAGGATACCACATATTAATATTCATCGTAAAATATTAATGATCGTTTGCGACATTATTCGGAAGAAACTCGAAGCGCTAATAAAACGTGAGGCAGGAGGACGTTCGCCTGCGCATTTTTCTATCTGGCGAATAAACGCACGATGGTTGGACAATAACTCCAAAGTTTATCGTCCGAGAATATCGTCGTTCCAGGCAATGCCGATTTTCGCTACGAAATTGCTTGGCTACTCGACTTTAGCCGGGTTTATGGATTTGACGTAGGCGCCGCGTGCTCGTTGGCAGAGAAAGAAAAGATCAGTGCCATTTGTGCGATAGCATGACGCGATTCTGCTTGCAGAAAGCCGATCTTAACGATCTCGCGCCCCGGCGAATTGATGATAAAACCGAAAAACGACATCCTCCCACCCGTCGGCGGCTGGCATTAAAGTCGACCGAGGACTCCGGCTTTATAGTTTCCGCGGCATGGATACCCGGTGCAACGAAAAAGAAAGTCTAACTGGAAAATCATGTCCGCCGCCTCTGTCAGCTGTCATTACGCGTCGTTAACTTGACAGTGGACAGAAAGTCAACGGCGGCATTCGACCCGGCGCGCGGACGGATCTATATGGTCGACAGGGATTACGAGTCGGTTGGTGCTCATCGCGGATAGAGCGGTTATCTTTATGCCGTTTCTAAGAAGATTCTCGCCTTCCCTCTCACCATCTCCGTGTTTCTCCGCGCTTTTCGTTTCACGCTTTGGTACCACGCGCGTTCGCTCATCTCGCTCTCTCCAGGATCGCTCAAACCTGCGTACACACTTTTTTTCTTTCTTTGGAGATCCAATAATTACGCATCGTATAAGGTGTATCTCGACAAACTTAAAATCTTTCCAATTAAATGAAATTGCACGAAAATTCAAAAATGTATGTCTTAAGATGAAAACATTATATAATCGTTTCAATGATTTATATACACTGTTAAATTTATAGTGTCAAATATCTAATTTTACCTAATTTAAGTTAAAATAAATTGTATTTTCAATAAAAAATTTGTCCAAAAATGAATTAAATTTGACTCAAAGCTGCATACATTAATATGATTGTTTACTTTAAAACAAACTATAAAAATTAATTGATTTCTATTTTGACACTAACAAGATATCATTTTAATATTTAAGGAAGATGATATCATTGCTCTTTTGATAGCTAACAGTGTTATAATTATTATACTTATACATTAATTATACATAAATAATAAATCCTATTGCATAGATCAAATATGTAGATGTGACAAATAAAAAAAAATAGATAAGTGGATAAAAATAAAATAGTCAAAAGATGTAGAAATGACAACTCATTCCCATGCGAATTATCTTACTTCACTAAACCTATATAATGGTACGCGCCCGAATTCGGATAATCCCGGACAGTGTGTTCTACAGAAGAGACGTTAATCTGTCGCTTGTAATCCCGTACTTTCGTCGAAGGGACGCGCCATGTTACAAGCTCGACAATCGGATTAAGCCCGCGGATGAGAGAAGCAGCAGAGATGCCGCGGCGTCTTCGACCGGACGCGAGTCTCGATCGGGAAGGTGCAGTTTACACACGTTTTATACATTTAAATGGTCAGATATTCGAGATGTGTTGCTCTCCTACGCACGCACGCACGGGAACCCTCTACCGGGCCATTCTCCCGGACTCTCGAAGAAGAGATCCCGAAGTGGTAAATTCTCGAACAGCATAACACCGCCACCGTGCGTTTGTTTGGACAAGAGCATTATGAGATTTTATGCGAGCCACGCGTGCTTCGTCGACTACAACGTTGTTTATGCACCCAGCGGCACATCTCGCGCCTGCCCTGTCTGCTTCCTTCTCCTCCGTTTCCTTCTTCGAAAAGAATAGTCCACCATATACTGTCAGTTCGTTCTTCGATTCACCCTTGCTTTCTTACCTTGCACATGGTACGTTTTTCTCGTCCCTATCTTTCTTTAAAGACATCAATGACTTTAATACAAAGTGTTACGGAAATCAGAGCGCGTTGTTATCTCAGAAAATGCTAATCATGGTTTTCTTTACACTCGACGAAATACCGTGGGAGCCACGCAAGCAAACTGGACTCTAAAAATATCCTAATATATCGCGAGAGGAAATAGATACTCGAAACAACGACAGATCAATATCAAATCTCTCTACGTTATCAGAAATACTATCTCACTTTGCGTAACTCATTTATTATTTCTGAACATATTTGATATATTTTGATTCAAAATAACACAATTATTATATTATTACATTCTAAAAACAATTCATTTCAGTATCGAAAAAAATCATTAGTTTTTTTATCAATGTTGCTCGCCGATGAATCGTCGTGCAATGGCAGCGACGAATAAACCAATAGCATCGTTATCTCTCGCCTTCGGCGAATCTTTTGTCTCATCGATATGTGTAGTTCATCGCGAGAACGAAAAGCACATCAGCGATAATGAATATTTATTTGAACGAAACGAACCGCGAGAATCTTTTGACACACCGCAATCTCGGTGGGGAGACATACGCCTCAGTTGAAGCAGACAAAACAAACCCGTCTTATCAATGAGTACCATCGCCTAATTGTCTCATTAAAGCGATTAGTCTCTGAGCGAGTCATCCTAACTAGGGGTATGTTTCTCACGGGTGGTATTATTTGTTACTATAACTTCTAATAACAGAGCCTACTTCTTTCATCAAGATTATAAATTTATTTACAATACATACATTTATTTCTAAAATCATAAAAATGTACAAAAAGAACGATTTTACAGTAAGATCTAAAATTTTGCTGATACAGATCCTAAAAATAATTTTGTTGGATCGTCAGAATAATTAAGTAGGAAATTCAAGCATGAGCAATGCTGTAACAAGTTTTTATATTCCATCAACCAATTTGAATGCCTACATCATTAATTTGATAGTCCAATAAAATGATGATTTTCAGATCGGTAAAATTCTTAAATATTTGAATAAAATTGTTCTTTTCATATAACTTTGTTTGCGTACAAAATTCCGTCCTTTCGCGTACATACACGCGTATTCGTGTTACTGCAGCGAGTCGGGGTTGTATGTGAGGTTGCAGTTCGCTATCACGACGTATCGTATCGTATCGTACCTGGGTATCGTATGTCTCCTGCAGGTCGAGGCTCCTGGCACAAAACGTGGGTAGCGGCGTTATGAATGCGTGGAATTTATCAATGGACGGCGGTCAATGATAAATCGCACATGCAATGCGTATCCGCAAGACGGTCGGCATCGCTGGCTCTCTATTCGTGTGAAAGAGGCGGAAGAAGGAGGCGAGAGATGCGCAACAGCCTCCTGAAGCTGGAAGGGAATGTCTTCCTTCGACGAGTTCCTACCGTGTGCATCGCGACGCCGCGCGCTGACAAATCGCTCTCCTGTTTTTACGCGCATCCGTACATTGCCGCGCAGCCGGCGGCGTACTTGAGATCGCGTACGTCCGTCCAATTGTGTTTACGCGTGATGCGAGTACCGAGAAATTATTCGAGGGTGGAAATAGAGAAAAACGGATTTCGATACTATATAGTTTCAATACTATATCGTACACGAATTTATACATTTATATTGATCCGATTTTTTATTTTCTGATTAACTTACGATTAACCTAATGATAATGTAAAAGTATTGTATTTTTTTTATTGTTAATCAAACTTTAATTAAACTGACTGTATTGTAGACATAGAGGTATTGTTATAAAATAATTTTAAAAATTACTGTACTAAAATTATCAGTTTAATAATTAATCATAGCTAGAAAAATAATTTTTACTTTATCATCAAATTAAGTGAAGTTTAAACTACAGATTAATGACTATACAGATAGAAAATAAAAAATCGGATTTAAGACCTCTGTGCAGCCTGACTTATACCGTAATCCAAGGTTATAGGTCTAGCCACCAGAACCTGTTTACACCGGAGATATCCTATAGTATAACAGAGATGCACTAAGTGTCACGTGATCATGATATTGTGATCATGCTTATAATGTTATGATAGCGTTGATTATTGTGTCATTTTGTTTAGATAGACGTAAAACAAGATTAGAATATCATAGATAAAAGATTTTCACTCCAGCCAATCAGCAAATCTTATGATCATGTGACTTTTGGTCGTATCTGTGTTTTACTATGACTGTGTTTCATGTGACGTTTGCAAGATTCTTGGAATCATTTTATTCTTGTTGTTTATCAAGTATTAAACAAAGCTGGCAAACATTGTGAGCACCAAATGAACGCACTTTACAGAATCTCTGATTTACACCGTAAAGACTGTTTTCTTAGCACCGTTTATCGGTTACATCTTTAATTATTATACCTTAGAGAGAAAATTAGCAAATCTTTAGATAACACGCGTTTATATACAAGTTACTGGCTGTCTATATTTTAGTTTCCAAAAAATGAAGCTTGATTTAAAGCCAAATGAAGTCGTCTACCAAGTATTTATAACAGGGACCTAAGTATCGAAGTTTATATTATAAGCCGCGATCTAAATGCACGGTATAATATGAATATATAGTAGATCGAAACTTTTATCAAAACTGAAAACGAACACTCATTACGTGTTAATTTCGACTGAAACCATATAGCTGTTCTTCATAAATATTAATTTTA
Source organism: Atta cephalotes (assembly GCF_000143395.1). NCBI lineage: Eukaryota > Metazoa > Arthropoda > Insecta > Hymenoptera > Formicidae > Atta > Atta cephalotes. Next base: position 3,454,160 of record NW_012130068.1, on the reverse strand, counting down.
ATATGTGTAATTATTTATTATTGTTTCAATATTTAAATTATGATATAATATTTATGAAGAAGAAGTACTTGTATTCTTTGGCCAAAATTTCGATTTTCAATTTCGGCCGAAATTTAATTATTATTTCAATAAATCATGATATTTATAAAGAAAATTATGTCTATACATACAGTCTTTATAGGATTCCTATTTTTTAATTTTGGTTTCGATTTCGGTTGAAATAGACACGTAGCCGAGTGTTTCGATTCAGTTTCAAAAATTTCGATCGAACTCTAAAATATAGCCAGTGCCTTTTCAGACTTTCAGTACTGCAATCCGGGCGAAAGTAGGATCGCTCAAAATATTCGTTAGATAAGCGAAGAAAGAACGTATTCATTTCACGACGAACATTCGAATTGCATTGAACAATCCCATCCGCTCGTTCGCGTCAAAGTGAAATCCGAACGAGCGAGTATGCAAAAGTAACGTCACGCGACAAGCGGAACGAAAAGTATCGCGACAACACTTCACGCACCTCGAGGAGTGTATTTTCGATAAGCCGAAAGCGTGGATCGCGCCTTATAAGCGCGAGCGAAATGGTCCGAGCGAGCGAATTAAAGAGCAAGCCCGTGAGAAACATTTCTCCGTGCATTCGTATCCCAAAGACGGCGAACGTATTTCGATAAAGCAAAGTTCAAGAATTCACGACGTGTCGACGAATTAAGAAGAGGCGCATCTCGCTGCGCCGCGCGCCGTCGCGAAGAATTTACGCCGATAAAGCGCACGTAAGTAAAAAAAGGACTTGTGATATTTTACGCGCGTGATTCGATCTGGACGGATCCTCGTCGGCGATGCTGCTCACGAGAAAGCCTCGGCGAATACCAGCATGTCTGGTAGCTCATGCATCTCGTTTGTTTTCCACGACGCGAGACAACAGCCCGCATCTTCGCCAGTTCCCTTCCGTTCCCAACCGTTCCGCAACGGCCCACGCGATGAAGAGATTCATAAACGGGACGCGAGGTGATCTTGTTGCATTGTTTGTATCCCGTTTTCACGGTAGAACGAGATCTTCCTCCCACGATCGGTGCGTGGGGTCAGCGGTGACGCTTCGGTCGTGATTACGATAAAAACTTACGATAAGGACGTGGTTTCTTCAATACTCAAATTCACGCGCTGTATCTTTTATTCGATTCCAGGGTGTCGTTATCAGCAAGGTATTGTCAAAGCGAATCAAGTTGTCTTACCGAGATACTATCTCGTTTGTTCGACGATGCATTAACTAGCAGAATAAGCGTTTATCGTGTCGAAACGTCAGACGCGGCTCGTCAGCGGAGGCGCGCGATGACGCCGATGTGGAACCGACGATGTCGTTCGTTGTGACGGAGCGGAACGCCCGAAGGCAAAAATACACGGTGTGTCTCGCATCCTCGTAAAGAGACGAAAATATCTGTTCAAGACAGCGAGAGGAAAGCAGGGGCGAGATATGGCGCGCACCATATACTTTACATCTGCCATCGTTTCTCTATCCTTTCTTATCTTAAGAAGCACCACGGAAGTTTCGATAGATTCGCGAATGGTCCACGCTTATTGTTAGAGATGAAATTGAGAATATCAATATAAATTGAATCAGAATAAATTGAAAATTGATGGGATATGTTCAAAACTTTTACGAGCATTATGAGAAGTAATATTAATATTTATCAATGTAATTGATAAAATAATATTAACACTTGGATGATTTAAAAATAGTGCAAGTTAGTAACTGGAGTACTCAGAACATTCTAAAATAATTTTATTTTTTTAGTTATATTTTTTTACTAGTACATTATTAAATTTATATTGTCAAATTATATTTATTATAATTTGAGTTTTAATCATTTCTATAAGTCGCCATTGCTCTTATTCAATATGTCGTTAATTTAATTAATAATAAAACAATACAGTTAAACAATTTAACTCAAAGAGGTATTAAATTCTTTTATTCAAATTTGGTTTATTATTTAGTAAGTGCATACGTTAATATGGATGTTATTTAGATTGAAATTAATCACAGAAATAGATTGATATACATTTTGATATACATGGAATTAAAAAGAACAAAATGTTATTTAACTCAAGGGATTGGATTACCATTGCTCTTTTGACATCTGACGCAGTACATATTGTTATAAATAAATTTACATTAATTATCGATTATATCCTTATGAGACATGAGAGAATGTAATAATTTTTTAAATTTATAAAAATAATTTTACTTTAAGATTAAAACCACTTTAAGATTTAAAAACACTATATGTGGACATGTATTATGAAACTGTTTAGAATGAATTTTGATTGGAATTATTCTGTTTTCCCTAGAGAATACATAGAAATCTAAAGAATAATTGAATAATTCCGAATAATTTCATAATACGTGCCCTGGAGTGCTGTGGCCATTCTATTTACCTATTTACAGATTAATAATAAAATATGCAAATCAATTAGTAAGTATTAAAAATCTGCCATAAATAAAATTTCATGAAATAAAATAATTCCTAATCGAAACATTACTCAATACATCGAAATCTTCATTTCATTTTAACACATCCGGTTTATGCAAGCAACGAACCATGTAATAGCTGTAGGATTTAATTGCGTCGCTCTATGATTGAGAGTTCTAGCTATAGTTTTCAATATCTGTGAAAAATTGCGATACAAACGTACAGCAATTAAGTAAATTATAAGGTACCGACAACAATGATAAGTCTAATGATATTAGTAATTCAATTTCTTATTTTTTACATTCTTTCTTGTAGTCATCAAGAAATCTTTATACACTTTTCACTTATCATAGACATGAAAACTCTGCGGCAAGAAAGAATTTTCGTCCCTTCAACGAAATTTCATTTTTAACTGTTTACTGATCGCTTATATGCAGACAAGTTCAGATAAACGTATCGGTCACGCGGTGTCGATTTTCACTGTAATCTGGTATACTGACATGTTCACCAGAAACGTATGCTATTTGTTCAATCTGTCACATAATTCGAGTTGACTTTATGACATTACAACGTCGCGTTCGCCGTAAAACCGCGAATCCTCGTAAAGCCGACGCCGCATCTCCTTCGTTCGTGAATTAGACTCACGTGGTGTGATTTTCTCCGGCGAGTGTCTCCTTTCTATTTTTCATCCTATCTTTTCTTCATTTCTTTAGATTTTCATTCTCTACATCGGTTCACGTCGACATCATCATTCGTTTAGCTGCGCGCACGCTTACAGCGACCGCGACGAAGCCGACGCGATTCGCTCTTCGGCCTCCTACTGCGAGCTTCAAGATCGTGGCACGAATAAAGAAAGCGGATGAACAAAGGACGTGGCGAGAGACCCGATAATCGGTGCATCTCTTTGTGAGAACCGCGAAATTGGTACCGCTGGATTAAGTTCCTCTTTCATTCTATAATCCCTCAAAATTTTTCGCATGCAAACTTATAAAACTCAAATGCATAACTTATCTAGTCTTAACATATCTAGTCTTGAAAGATTTATATTTATCAAATAAATCACACATAAGCTTGAAAAGATCGTATAGATGCAAAGAAAGAACGGTTTTGCTGAAGTAAAAGTTAAAAAATTTTAGATAAAAAGTTATAAACAAAACTCTGAAAATAATTTTATTGAGCCATAAAAATTAGGTAAGCTGCTGAATAATGTTGCATAACAAATAATGTTGCAAAATATTTTGACATTCTAACAACCATCTTGAATTCTAATCATTCTGATGATACAACAAATTTATATTTTATTATATGTCACTGTATATCTTTAGATATCTTTTTAAATTGTTTCAATTTTGTTAGTTATTTATTTAGATACATATATTTATAATTTTCTCTTCCTGAAATACTTTTTCAATCTTTTCAAGAAAATCATACACGCATATTCAAAAGATTAATTTTTATTCGTTTTATTATGTGTAGTGACTAGTGCAATAATAATAAATGAAATTTATCTTGGTACTCGAATTTACGAACATGACTATTTACACTCTGCTTTATTACACATAGACAAATTTAGGCAATTTCGTAAACGAATCAAGCGTAATTTTGCGCGAATAATAATCGGTACAATTATGTAGATCAATATTCTATGCGCGATCACACGCAATTTCGCATATCCCAATAAAATTGTCAACCGATCAGGATTTATTACTGGCTCGCGCTCTACTACCTGTCCCTCCTTATCGATACGATATTGCAGATGATCGAAAGGGTGGTAACTGTTGCAATTAAATGCTTAATTGGACCGACATACTGGAACTCCAGTGATTGCCGTCCCGGAACACCTGCTACGGTTGCTGGCTGATTTAATGCTGTAGAAGAATCAACGTTAAGTTTTACAACACTCTTAATGCATCTGTTTTCTCTCTCTCTCTCTCACTCTCTTTCTTTCTCTCGTCTCCGTTAGAATATTCATGTTGTCCGAGACGTTCGAGATTAAGCGACCAACTTTTTGCATAATTGTCACTTTAATTGCGCATTATTAATTGACTACCGGAGTCAGTGAAGTGTGACGTCAATTAACCGCGTGATGTCGAGAAGAGAGAGCGCATTAATTAAAATCATAGAAACATTATTGTGTGTAACAAATATACGTTGCGAACGATTTTGTGTTTCATTTACTTGTGTTTCATATTCGATCTGAAAGTTCCGTGTCTCTTAAGAACAACATAGTACTCGAGATCGAGAATAATGGTGTAGCCTCTATTAGCCTTTCGACGGGGCACCGCAATTCTATGGTGAAAATGAAATGCTGAAAGGACGGAAACCGCGGCTTTGTTCGGTCCGCGTCGAAGCGTCTAATTATTGCGTCGCTCGCCACTTCGTTTCCACGTCCGAGAATGCCTAGCCTCGAATGAGAGAGTCGGAGGAGGTAATCTCGTTGCGTGCAATCGCGTGTCGTGTTCGCGGAACGTGAAAACGTGCGAAGAAGGTTTAATTAACTCGATTAAGACGTTAAGCGGCTATTCCACCGGTAACGTGATTCTTCAGCGCGAGATCTTTTCGCTTCTGATTCGATACTTAAAGCGTCGCATGCTTTCCGATCAACATCGTTTTTCTTATCGAAAAACTTATTAACGCTTCTCTCGTGTTAACTTGCACAATGTACTATTCGCTCTGATCGTCGTGAATATAATCGTCATAAATATAAATAAAATTATTGATTACACTGTTTTCATTAAGCGCAATCATGTTACGTAAAATATAACATAAGTTCATTTGCGTCGGTATGTTTCATATTCTTGCATGTGCAAATTATAGGTGATTACGCATAAATCAATGTCTTTTCATTCGCACAGAACAGCTGGGAGATTATGAGCTAATTATAACAAAGTCTAATCGAAATTATACGAACCAATATTACAAGCCTCCTGCTTCTAACGAAAGGGTGACGTAATGGCATGCAAATTCCTAAACCTTAATTCTAATCGTTGGCATTGTGCGCCGAGTTGAAAACTCGTGTGCATGCAGTGGCTATATCGTATATCTTGATCCATATCTAGTGACTTTGTATTCTATTTAAATAGGAAGGAAAAATTACGATCACAAAGAATAATCCCGAGCAAACACAAGCAACTCCATGATTATGTGAGAGATGCACAGATTAATTCCTTTATAATGAATATGCATGGAAAGAACAATTTTGTTAAAATCTTAAAAAATTTAACTAGGTACAGATCTGAAAATAATTTTGTCGGAATCAAAATAATTACGTAGGATACTAAAGCAATGCTGCAAAAAGTTTTGGTATTCTAGCGGCCAACGTGGCTCCTACATAATTATTTTGATCATTTGAGAGAAAAATATAATAAATTTTAATAAATAATTATTTAAATAATATTAATATAACATTTATTTATAAAATAGTTTGCTATGTAAAAATATATAATAAGTTAAATCAAATTAATGTATCAAATAAATGTTTATAATATTTAATAAATTTATTCAATTGGCATAATTCGAACAAATATTTCTTAAAGTTTAGTACATTCTTCTCTCAGTGTAACAAAACTACTTTCAAATCTGTGTGTATCTAGCTAAATTTTTAGATACTTTTGGTAAAACTACTCTTTCCTTGCGTTAAGTCGAAATTTTCGCCATGATATTTTCTTCTAATAGCAAGATGGATTTTTAGACTAAGGCTGGACTTTAATTAACCCGATTCTCTCTGTTCGTTTTTAATCTAATCAATGTACAAAATGTGTAAAAGACGTTAAAATAATGCGTGCTTACTATTATGCCTGTTTCTATCAATTTAACATTTTCTATATTGGTAGAAATGGAAATTGGAGAGTTAAAGTATCACTGGCTTTCATTTAAATGTTCAAGATTTTCTTAACGTTCAAAAAGATGCTGGAATTCGACATAAAGTTTGTGCTAATACTTTCATTATATTTCCTTAATACTATTCACTTTTGACACTCGGAACATCTCACATACGGCCAATTTAAAATGAATAAGAAGAAAAACTCACGAGTGATGTGGCGGTGGATGGAAAGCTACGGCCGCGGCAGCCGCGGCCGCCGCCGCGTGATGTTCCCAAGCCGCAGCCGCTGGATGTGCCGGATGTGGCGGCGGTGGTGGCCCATGATGGGGATGAAACGGCGGCGGAGGTGCCGAATGGGGGTGCGGATGGAAGGCCGCATGGAAAGCCGAGTGCGAATGATGTGGCGGTGGCGGCGGCTGCAGCAACGAGAATGCTTCCTGATGATAAGCAACCTCCTTTTCCGGCATCTTGCCGGCGGCCGCCGTTGTTGCGGCGGCTGCTGCTGCTGTTGCTGCTGCCAAAGCCAGCTGTCGCGCCAGAAAATCGCCACCCGTTCCTTCCAGGATCAAGGCAGGTTGGTTGTCGTCCTGACACCCTGCTTGCGACACCGATAATACAAACGATGACCGACAATGGCGGACATAGTCCGTTCTCAGAGAGACCGGTCCGCTTGTCTTTAAAAAAATGTGATGAATTTGTCACCACAATTGCTCTTCGTTTGTCCTCGATCGAAATGATCGACGATGTTTCATGAATCGCACTTTCTTCACATTTACATCCTCATTGATAGGGTTTGAATAATGAAAACGTCGTCGTGTCAATAGGCCCCCTCCGTCGGCACTTCCAAAGGAATCAATCCTATTAAGTTTTCAATGATGTTTCTCAAAAACGATCGATATCCTTGTCAATCCTTAAAACGGTTTCTTAGGATCACTCTTGATTCTGTCTTCGACAGATTTGGTTATAGACAGTTGTTGCCGACGGATTCAAATTATCCAACAGCGACGCGAGATTCCTTTCACTAGTCGCCGAATACGGTGACTCACTGTTCGTAAATTCACGCGGGCCAGTTTCGATCAGTCACTGATTTGATCGAGCGATAACGAGTACTAGGTCACAACGCATATATTATCGTCACACGAACGATCTCGTCGTTCAAACAAGACATATTCATAAAGCGACATCAATCACCATCGTCACAATTAATGCGCGACGACTCCCACTGATCGTGTAAGTTGGGAGCATGTTCACCACGATTAAACTGCTTCTGACGGCGTGTCAGACGTCCTCGCGATCGCATTCCTAAATCACTGCCCTTAACGAATGAATATTGAAGCACCGCAGTGATCACTGTCTGCCCAGCAACGAATAACACGCGCGACACTTGATTTTATCCCCTCGATTAAGAGAATTTTGACATTAGGTTTTCACTCCTATGCTCCGGAATGCAAATGGTTATCGCCTTCATTTCGATTGCATGACAGATCATATCTCCGAGGGCGCGGGGGTGACGAAGCTGTCTGCTTTGGGAAAGGCACGAGTCGAAACGTGCATGCGGGCTCTGTCACGGTGCTTGTGCTTTGGCGGGTATGGCGGTACTGAAACTCCTCCACTACCACCACCATTACCACCACCATCACGGTCATCAAGAGGGAGCATGGTCAAGAAGGAGAGAGGTCGGGCGTGTGGCAGTGGCTGTAGTGTGTTCTTGGGTAGGCGTGCGACAGAGAGAAGCTGCGAAGATTCAGAGAGGAAAATTCGATGTAAGTAAAGGGTGGGGAAAAGAGAATGAGAGAAAAAGAGAAAGAACGAGAGAGCGAGAAAGTTACGAGAAAGAGGAACGACTTTGTGGGACGATGCGAGATAGAAAGAGAGGCGGATCAGTCGGGAATGGTGGGAAGAATCGTAAGGAGAGAGGGAGCTTACAAGATGAAAGTTAAAGGGAGACGACCGACGCAACGATAGTGGAACGAGGAGAGAGAACGCGTGTCAGCTCGACAACTCAACTAGCACCAGCCGTCCCTGACTCCCACCTTCAGCCCTTTCCGTTCTTTCGTCTCGTTCCCGCGGCTACGAAGGGAAACGCGTGGGTGTATCAAAGAAAGAACGAGTCTTCTCTCTCTCTCTCTCTCTCTCTCTCTCTCTCTCTCTCTCTTTCTCTCTTTGCCCTCTTTTTTCTCAAATGTCCTTTTATTGGATGAAAGTGGACATCGAAAACTATCGTGAAATCGCATTTTGGCTCTTATTTAGATTATTCTCAGATGATTATATTGTAAACATTTTGTAGAAATAAATTATATTACAACATCGAAACTCTGAAAAAGAAATCGGTTCTAATTTGTCGTTTAATCCATTTTGTCCATTTGATTAAAATTCAGTTCTATGTCTTATAGATTAATATTTTTATTCGAGTTACTTTAATCACATATTTGATTTTCTATTTATTTATTTATTAATCTACTGCAATTAATACTTAATCTTTCTTGGAAAAATTATTTTATAACTATAATTTAATTTTGCACAAATAATTATCATATCCATGATTGTTACTACAATATGTTAATATACAATTATATTAAAATATAATTTTCAATTGAAAATGTTTATTTCAATTTGAAAAATTTATCAGAACACTATCGGTGATACGTGTGCAAAACATATGCGTCTGGCGCAACTTACCAAAATGTTCAGCTTCCGGTGACTCCGCCTGAATTTTCACCATATGCCTGGTATCGAGTATTTTCTTCTTAGTTGGCCTTGTTTTAGAACGGTCGCGCGGATTTCTCAAAATTATAAGCTTGCCGGAAAAAAATTTGGTCACCCGACAACGAGAAGTTCTATAGACCTCGTCCGCCTATTTTGCCTTTCTTCACGTTTTCGTCCCTTCGGTTTTGTGTGTCCCGCGCAGCACGTGTGAAACAACCGAGAATCTTATGCGAGGGTGCGGCTCGCATCTCATCAGTTCTTATAACAACCCATTTTTTCCCCGGGATTGATGAGCATACGTCTTGAAAAACCATTTACTACCCTATCTATCTTTATTATGGCGTCAAAGCTTTTTTACACTTATTGTTAGAAGTAGTGCGTACAGTTTTGACCATCTTCTTCTTCGAACATTCAAATTTAACAAGTTTATTCCAATAATACTAATTAAATTCTCTAATATCTAATTCTCATGACACGATGTCATTTAATATTTATAAAGTTATCAAAATCAACTATGCACAAATAAAAACACTCGACTATAAAATAATTAACGAACATGATGGAAATATTTAATAATGGTGATTGTTAATAATGATTATTAACAAGACAAAACATAAAAACAAAGATGACATCTTTATCAATCTTGAATGAGATTCCATTTTATGACACTGCGTCTCGATAATCATCGGTGCAAGAGAGATGAAATGCATTAGAGAGTCATTAACTAGCCGTCGACTCGTGGTTGTCCTCTTCAACCTACTCGTCATTTGTCCCCCCTCGACACGTCCGTATAATTCTCTGGCGTGGATCCTCCTCATCAGTCTCGAGCCGCGTTATGTTCGCGTTTGCCGACAAACACCCGTAACTACTCATTATTTTGTTGACTTTACTGGTCCGCCGTCATCCTCTCGGCAGCAAGGAGGAGGCGAGATTCGCGGGACCTAATTATCATCAAACGACCGGTCAATCTACGGTAGGCTTTTAGGTATCGGCTTGGGCTTGCTTGTTCTTGCGAATCAGCGCCACCTTAATCATCCTATTCTTCAACATTGTTGATTCACCGTATCCTTTATAACAGGCCGAGCGCATAATATTCATCATTTTCTCTGTAGACTTCAATTAAAAAATTAATTATTAGAATGATATTCACTTCCGAATATTTTCCTTTAAAAATTAAGGGGAAACGATTAAATATTTGTACCTCGTTTATTTATCTTCGAAGAAATTATAATATTAAGAAATATTAATGGTTATGTGTCGAACGGTTAAAACGTTTATCTTCCACGAACGTATATACTTACCGTAGGATATCGCGCGACAAGCGTGACTTCCTGTCTCCTCCCTTGCCGTGTCCGATCGATATGTTTTGTCGACTTTTTGAATCGCCGTGGCCGACGTCGTCGGCTATTTAGATGGTGGTGAAGTGAACGGACAAGAAATAGAATTGTCAAGCGAGAGCGCTTTGTACGGTCGGCCCGGAGTGAATGGACCGTGCGGTCGTTAAAATCGACAGAGTGCCGATATGCGAGTGCGGCTACGTCCAATCGATCCGTCTTACAGGACTGCTCCTGAACATGGCAAAAAGCAGTTACTTCGCTTCATGGTAGTCGTGTTATCCAGTGTAAACAAAAAGGGACGCGTGTTACATACACTATGTGAGTACAGTCGAACTGGCAACAACGCCATGCTCGTTATGATCAAAGCATAGGAGAATCTTCTTCCGTTTCTTCCTATCTTGGATCTCCTTTCATGTAAAGGAAAATTTCTAGTTCTTCATCTTGCTTTTCATCTTCTTCCATGTCTTGAATATTATCAACAATATTCTTCCATAATACTTGTTCTGTTAAAAAATTGTTTGCAAGAGATAGAAGTTCTGTGAGTGAGATTAGAATGATTGGTGCAACGTTTGTATATCGAAAATTTTCGGATTATGAAAAGTACTACGACATGGAATAACAAAATAAAGTAATAGTATCTCATGGCATCTCAGTCTCGTTATTCGCATCTCTATTCGCTTGGAAGGAGTCTTAGCAGTAAGATGTTGGGTGATTGTAGAAAGGGAAGACTGGAACCCTTTAGAGAGAAAGCCTCCACGTGGTAGTGGGAGAGTGGGCCGAGCCAATGATGGGACTGCTTATGGGGGACCTCACCGGGTACCTGTTGGTCAAGTGTACCCCACTCTCGCTGCATCTTTTCTCTCATTCTTTTTTACTCTCTCTTTCTCTCTTTTATCGACATTTCCAATCTCCTTTCTCTTGCTAACTTATCGTTCCGTCTTTCTTATTCCAATCATAACTTTGTAAAGATTATTTTCCATGATCGTTATGAACCTTTTGACACTACCGTTCTGAAGAATTTTCTTTTCAAATCGAAAATTTGACACTTCGTCTTTCGACAGAAATAATTCATCTTTAAATATATAGCCAACATCTTTTTCTATTTCTATTTACACGAATATAATCGATATTTATTTAAGTGTAATTTAATTATTATAATCATTGTGTAAAATATGATGAAATATCAAGATGTTAAATGATAAAAGACCGAGGAATGTTGATTATCGTATTCGATTAAACAAAGGTTGTTCGGAAATTGCTATCTGCCAGAGTCGCAAATAAGGGAAATGGAATGTGTTCCCTGTAAACCACGCATCTTCGGCCTGACTTAACGACAGAAGGCGAAGGCGAGGTAAAGAAGTGGCGGCTTTTACGCGGGAAACGTAACACGAGCGGGAGCCAGGAGGCTGCGATTCGTGACTTCTCAGAAAGCCGATGGAGCCCGTTGCCTCGCAGGTCCGTTTCCAAGCCCCCCGTGGTTTTAGCTCATTAACCAGCACCCACCCTCCATCCCCTCCTACCTCATCATCCTCTTCTGCACGTCGTTGGCGTGACGGCTGATCTCACGAACGGCGTGCGTGCGATGTGTGCGTGTGTGTGTCCGTACGCACTCATCAGGTAAGAAAGAAGCCGCCTGTGCCGACACGCGGGGCGCTAGGCGTTGGGTCAGTTAGTTATCGGGGACGAGGGATGATTATAGATAGAAGAAGATAGCGATATTTCGTAGCGAGCATATGGTGAGATATTCCGAGTGGAAGAAAGACGACCAGAGAGACTCACTCGTAGGTAAGGAGTCGCGGAGGGGGGAGGGGGAGGAGGGGAGCCTTTCTCATTCTCTCGACGCCCCGAGCCAACGAGCGATCCTCTCGTCGCTTCAAACCGGTGTGCGTCCGTCTGACGAGATAATTTGTTCCTCGTTTCCTGGGATTCCATGAGCTGGAGGATTCGATACACAACGGAGGCAGAGCGCGGTGGCGGCACGACGTGGCAGTGGGGCCCGAAAAGGGTCCCAACGAAACGAGCCGTCGATGTACGTTCGCGGTCGGTCGCAACGCGGCGGCGCCTCTTTATTATTACAGGGCCTCGCCGACACTTGGGCGTGGGAAAACGACAGGCGCGTTCCCCTGCCGTTTCAACCACTGTCGAGAGCGGTTCGATATCGAGATATTCAGTTGTCGAACCAAGTAACTATGTGCTGAACATGACGTTCTGCACGCGCTACAGATGATTCAATGATGATTGAAGTCCATTAACTTCAATACAATAGCATTTATGGCGAAACTTTTTTCTGGCCTATTTTACGCAAAATCTGAATGTTCTAAAAAAATGTCAATGTGAAAGAAAATGTATAATTAGTTTGATTAATTCTATAAACAAATGAATATTAAAAGAAGGATATTATAAAAGAAGGATCAAAAATAGGTGATGAAGAAAGCGAGAGAGCGGGGCTAACCCCGAGAGGATCAAAGAAGAGGTGGCGTAAGGCAGATTGGTCTGTTCGCCACCCGGGGGCGCCCCAAGGTGGCCGATGCTCGCACGCCGAGTCCAGAAGAAGAAGATGAAACGAATAGACTCTCGTTAGAGAAACGAAGAGATGAAGAGAGCCACAGAGTCTGGAAGAAACATGGTGGCCTCGCCTCACGCGAAGACCTCCCGAAGACGGAGTTCGAGAGCCGCGCTTACTCTTCTCGACAAGACTGCCGACATCTTTGATAAAACTCGCGCACGCTGCGTACAAATTTACAGCAAGCACAATTGCGATTTTTCTTAGGATAGAAAATATTAATTTATTTTCAATATCTATGATAATTACGTTTAGTCTCTATCTATAAATTTTAATTTTAAATTATATTCATTTTCCTACTTATGTTTCGCAATTTACAAATTGAGGGCTGAGGAGAATGTATTATAGAAATGTACAAAGATACAAAAAGAGTCCTCAATTATAACTTAAATAGGAAAACGTCAAAATTGGATACACAAAAAATTACTGGACGCATTCTGATCGATATGGATTATCTCTTCTTAAGAATTGAAAAATGCATCTGTCTTTTATTTATGTATCCTTTCTGTGGTCGCTCATATCGGCATCTTTGTAAAGATATCGATGCCTCTGGCGTCATCGAGGTCCTATTTACGTCTTCCTTCAGTCCTCTCTAACCGCAAGCCTAATCTCATCTTTATTTCACCTTCACCTGCTGATGTCTTTTTCTTATGTTAACTCGCTTCCAAGGCGACACTCGCGACACAGCTATAATTTCGATGTTCCTCCTGTGGTCCTAAAATTACTATGAATCACATCCTATACCACATCTTACAGGCAAAAGTTATAATTAATTATACACCAATGAATTTTTATTTGTCATTGGTCCTTTCTACCTTTAATTCTTCTGCTTAAATCTGAAGGTTCTATAAAGTAAATCACCCCGTGCTAAGAAAAAAGAAGCGATAGATTGTGCAATTATCCACTTCTCGCAAGCGTGACTTGTCCTTGGTTGATCACTAGTGTCGCATAAATATCAGGTATTACGAGGTTGTCACGCGTCGAAATTCGAACCGACGCGTTTTGCCGCTTCAGGCTGTTCCTCGCGGATGGGAGGGGAAAGATCGAAGAGGAGGGCAGCGTGGAAGAGACCTTAATCTTATGGTGGACGGCGTAGGGCCCTTCAGCCGGGCTCCCACCGCGTGCGTATGTCCTCTAATCATGGCTGGGAAGGCCGCCGCGGCTTGGGATAGAGACGTTCCACGGCCTAATTGCTATATATATGCCAAAAGGGGTTGGGGGGAGGGCCCGGTCGGTCTCGGTCGGTTATGCCGGGACCCACGGTGTTATTAAACCCTCGGGGCCCCTCGCTCCACCTCCGTCACGGGGAAACGTTCGGTGGGGCCGTCAGTGGACTTCGAATATCCAGCATGCTCGAAAAACTCAACGTTCCGTGAATCGAAGTAGCCGCGCGAGCAGAGAAGTTCGCTTTGAGTTAACGCCGAATAATTACTGCATCGTGATTTACAAAATCGAACGATTACGGGGCAACTTACTTCCGTAATCGGAACGCCAGCAGTCTGACTTTGCGAATTCTCATAATACAAGTATAATCCTAAATTCTTAACATATCGTCTAAATTTTTAATGAAATTAAAATAGGAAAATTATAACTACATACATAGAATAACAATAATAACCGAGTCAAGACTAATATATACATAGACATATCGGTTTGAATATTAAGTATAATAAAAAGAAATCCATTATTTTTCCATTCAATTTCATGCAAAAATAATGGATTTCTTTTTACTACACCTAATATATTGTTTTTAAAGAATTTATTTTTATTCATTAATTTTATTATTTATACTAATTAAGAAGTTAGGTGACATGTGTCTATATATAGGATTGAATCTTTTCCTACTACCGCGACAAATGCTGGTTAAGATTAAATAACTCGAAAGCCATAACAATTTTTTCCAGTAAACTAAGATAACTAATGACCTCTAGTATATAGCACCGTATTCTCATTTCTATTTTCTCTTTCCTTCCCTGGCAGGTACTACGCGTGTGTGTAACAGGTTTTGAGTTGGACTCTTGGCTCATATCCGAAGAAGTGTCGCGCGTCGAGGAAAGTCAGTAATAAACTTATAATGGGTCTGCCCTCCAAATTTACAGCCCCATTTACCAGGTTTCTCTCGTCTTTCTC
Organism: Atta cephalotes; assembly: GCF_000143395.1. Classification (NCBI taxonomy): domain Eukaryota; kingdom Metazoa; phylum Arthropoda; class Insecta; order Hymenoptera; family Formicidae; genus Atta; species Atta cephalotes. Next base: position 3,439,142 of record NW_012130068.1, on the reverse strand, counting down.
ATTGGTTCGGCCGCGTTCTTGACTCTTGTTCCACGTTTGTTTCTTTTTTTTTTTTTCCGAATGTAGAAACGCCGGCCAGTCAGGAGGAGGAAAGAAGCCGAAGAGAAAAGAGCCGCACCGAAAAATCGACGGGGGGGCGTCGACCCGCGCGCTCCATTTTCATATCCCATGCGCGGCTTGATACAAAAAGCGATGAATTACGATTTACGGCAGTACCGTAAGCTTTCCAGGATACTTTTTGGATTCTACCAAAGTTCAAATCGCAGAGAAGACGTTGGTGGCTCGGCCTATCTGCTCGACCGATCTGCACAGTGGAAGTTGAGATATGTTCACGCACGCGTATATATATATATATATATATATATATATATATATATATATATATAATAAGTAAGAAGAGAAGTACTACTACTCTCTTCCTTCTTACTACTCTAGTAGTAGTCGTCGTCGTCGTCGTTACGTTTAGTTAGTAGAAAGGAAGA